>NC_048305.1:16197180-16303555 GCF_013100865.1 Trachemys scripta elegans | reverse complement strand
CGGGGCCGGCACCCCAGGGCCCGAGCCGACCCAGGCTGGAGCCGCGGGGGGACCAGCCTGGGCCGCGCCTCCTCCCCCCACACCGCCCCTTACCTGCTTCAGGCTTCCCGCGAATTAAATGTTCGCGGGAAGCAGGGGAGGGGGCGGAGACTTTGGGAGGGGGCGGAGTTGGGGTGGGGGTGGGGCTGGGGGCGGGGCCGGGGCCCCGGGGAGTGTCCTCCATTTGGAGGCACAAAATATGGTAACCCTACAATTCCCTGTCACACCCCACACTCCTCCTGCACCCCCTGGGGGCAGGGAGGGAGCAGAGTTGGGGTGAGGACTTCAGGGAAGGGGTTGGAGTCGGGGGAGAGAAGGTGTGAGAAGAGGTGAGGTGGGGCAGGGCCTCATGGAAGGAGTGGAGTGGGGGTGGGGCCAGGGGCAGCAAGTGGTGGGGTGTCAGTGATGCGGCCCTCAGGCCAATGCACTAGTCCTCATGCGGCCCTCGAGGTCATCTGAGTTTGAGACCCCTGGGCTAGTATGAAGGATTATATTCCCTCCATGCAGGCAAATATTACTTATGTGTCTTCTCTTTGTAATAACCTTCCTGCTCTACTATCTGTCTATCACCTGCCTCCTCAGGCCCTCACCAGTCTTGCCACTATTGATGCAAAAGTCTCCTCCTGTGCAATTCCTGTAATATGGAATAGACTCACTGACTATCCATTTCATTTTTAATCTCAGATTAAAAACAATCAGGCCAGATCCTCAAGCTTATATCAATTTACACAGCTTTATGGAAAATATGGAGCTAGGTTGATTTACCCTATCTGAGGATGTGTCCTATCTTTTCACCCTTGCCTTTGCCTCTTAACCTATCTTTGCCTCTGATATTATTTAGATCTGTAGCCTTGTTTTGAAGTTGTAAAGTATTTGGTGTCATTGCTTGCCCACAAGTGACTTTGGTCACAGCAAAAAGTAAAATGTTGAAAGTCAAAGTGACCTCTAAACCACACTCGCACCCTTCAAATCTGAACTAAAAGGATTAAAATAGTTGATTAGTAATGGTGAGGGCTACAATTTAAGAGTCTAGCTAATTAATCTAACAAATCACTCAGTATAATGTTTCTGCATTCCTGAAGTGGAAATCGATAATTTAAGAGGTCAGAAGTTTGGGGTAAATCTATAAAGATGGCTCAGCTACATTGGCCCAAATCCACTGCATTTGGAATATCCTTTATTTTTTTTATTTTATTTTTAGATGGAAAGGGACAGGGCCGGCTCTAGTTTTTTTGCCGCCCCAGGCCAAAAAAAAAAGGCGGCCGGACTGCCAAAGCGCCAAAAAAAAAAAACGGCAGCCGCAGGGAGCGTGTGGAGGGCGGTCAAGGTGGCTTGCAGGGGGGTGAAGGGCGGCACCCACCCGCTCCCTCCGCCTGTGGGCAGCCAAGCGCTGCAGTCCACTTGCAGCTGGGTGAGAAGGGCTCCCCATTCCAGCTTTGGGGTGCCTCTCCCGGCCAGGCAGGCTCCAAGGGGGCCGACACAGGCAGCGCTGGCTGGGGTCTGCGACCTCCATGAGGGGCCGGCATTGCAGTGGGGCTCGGCACAGTGCAAACAGCACCGGGATCAGTGGAGCCTGCCCCTCCGCTGCCCGCCAGGCTGCCGCAGAACTCTCCGTCCTTCCAGTGCCTGGGGGCTGCAGGAGGTGTTGGCTCAGCCGCTCCTTTAAAGGTGGCTCGGCCAGGCCGGGCTCAGAGCAGCGTGGGAGGCGGAGGCCGGTGCAGGCGGCGGGGAGTAGCACGTCCCGGGGAGCCCGGCGGCACGATGAGCAGCGGGGATCACTAGTTCCTGCCCCCCCCCCCGGGTTGGGGTCTGTGCCCCTTCAGGGCTGGGCTGGAGGCCCCAAGATTGGCTGGAATGCCGCCCCTTACAATGTGCCGCCCCAGGCACATGCTTTCTCATCTGGTGCCTGGAGCCGGCCCTGGAAAGGGAGGGTGATAGGCTTTTCTTCTCTGCACCTAGATCCTCCTGACATTATTCGCTGTGTCAATTCAAACATTCTAAATTAAGTTTCTGGCTGTTATGGGTATGTATGAATGAATTTCCAACCGGTCTATGTATTTGGGTTAGTGGTTTAGCATCCACGCACATTAAGGAATTCCCTAGCATTACTTCTACATGGTAGGTGTCTTGCCTTTTGACAAAGGCAAGTTACTAAACTCAGTTACTGATTAAATTATGGATCGAGCAGCTATGGAAAGAAATGTGTGTTTGAGGTTGTCAGTTTCTGTATCTCTGTTTAGATTTGAAGACATTCTTCCTTAACCTCGCTAAAGAAAAGAGAATTTTAAAAAGGTGTTAATCTTCATCGGACAAGCTGCAAATGCATTAGCCAAACTATTTTCATTACACACCTATCTTCCATTTCTGACCTTGGTCACATAATAGAGAATGAAAATCATTCTCTATTTCATTCATATCTGTTAAGTTTATGGAGCCTACCTTAAATCTGATTATAGCATCTCATCTAATTCAAACAAATTCTGAACTCAGGGCTAGAATGTATTAGGCTAGCTCAGTAATTCAGATCATATTGTTATTTTGCCTTCTTAATTGAATTTGTGCATTGATATGTTTCTGTACTATTGGCCAGTTATTAAGTGTTTCTGTAATGCCAACAGTATACCATGTGCTTTGAATATATTTGATTTCCAAGTAAATATAACCCATTTCTGTTATCTAGCCCAAGCAGTTTGTCTTGGATATGTTGTATACTTTATTTGGGATTCAACTGTAACAAGGCCCTTTCTTTATAAATGGCCAGAGAAAGATGTCATAATTTTGGGATATAACGGTTGAAGGTTAATACTATACAATGTGTCATGTGAAAGGTAATTTCTCAGATTGTAGATGGCATTTAGGCCAGGAAAGACATTCTCTCTGTCAGGAGGGACAGGGGGTTAATCTACATTACTTCTAGGCTAAGCATGAGTATAAAGAGTCCTTCAGATTGCTTTCACTTTCATTCAGGATGAATAGGAGACTGCATTCTATATTCTCAAATATTGTAGCACCTGGTTGGGCACCCAAAATCAGTTTGTATGTGTGTCTCTCTAAAACTGTATTAAAAAGGTGCCTTTCAGCTGGTAAGCAGCACTACATTTACCATTTTAAGACCTACCATTCAGGAGGGGTTAAAGAGACACCTATCTCATAAGAGCTGACAGCATTAATAGGCAATTGGAAGTCCTTGCAACCTATAGTTAGTTACTAGTCAGACTAATCTGAGATGCAGGCTTTTGCCATCTCCAGGCCTCTAATTTTCTTGTCTCTTAACCCCTGCTCTTCAAGAGCTGTTATGCTGAACTGTACCAAGTAGTGTTCTGGTAAAGAGATTTTAAATTAATGACTGTCTTTCTTTTGCAATCACTTCAAGTCTTGGGCCTCATTATGTAGTAGTATGGAGGGCATGTCCTGACCTTTCATACAAGCATAAAAGGACCATTGCTACCAATCTGTTCAAATCTACAGACCTCTGCATAGAAATCAGAATTTGTAAGCAGATCTTTGCAAACTCTTCCTTCCCCCATCTGAACAAGAGATGAGAAGAGTCTCAACAATTAGTATTAATAATTATCATTATTATTAATAAAACTTCTCTGGTCCCTTCCATTTGAGGATCTCAGTGCTTTACAAACATTATTGAATGAAGCCTTGTATCAGCCCTGTCTGGTAAATAAGGTTTATAGAACAGGAAACTAAGGGATGGAGAGGCTAAAGGTAAACTTCTTAAGCACCTGAGCAACTTTGGAGCCTAAGTGCTTAAATCACTTCTTGAAAATGGGATTTAAGCTCCTGAGATGATTAGGACCCTCCAGAAAGTCATCAACCTGGCTCCCATGCTCCAGCCATACCCATTCACCATATTCTCTGCATTTTTAAACAATTCTTTCTTCAACTTCCTCCTGTGCTGGGATAAGCTTAAAACATTCATTCTGCCTGGAGTAGTGTCTCCTCTCACGCGCGTGCGCGCTCTCTCTCTCTCTCTTTTTTTTTAAATCTGCATCATTTGTTTTCCAAAATGAAAACAAATTACTTCAGAGCTAACTGATGAGTCACATATCTACTTGTTAGCATTTTCTTCAAACATAAGCTTTCTCTTCATCTCCCTCTCCCTACTGCTAGATTAACTCATACATCCATTTACAATGTTTCCTTAGCAGTCCTGGACCTGATCGTGCAGCACTTGCATATCTATTACTCCCATGGAGGGCAATAGGCTTGGTACTCCACAGTCCTACACTTTGTGCAGTCATTGCTGACAATATATGGATGCAAAGTGAATGTATCATGGTACTAAACTAGAATGGTAATACCTCACACAGAGTTTGTACCCACTTGGTGTAGGGTGGTGGACAATCAGGCCGAGAATGTGTTTTAAGTGTGCAGTGACTGAATTTATAGGCCCATTAACCATTTTTTAAAAAATGGGTAAAACCATATCTGAAATGAGATGCAATCTAGTGGTTTGAGGTCCAGAATAGGAACTCTGGTATTACACTGTTCCCCACTGCAGGAGAATTGCCAAGCGGTGTCAAGCTGGGGGAGGCATATTGAGTGATCTTGATCTCCAGTGATGCTGGAACACCCCCTTGAAGGCATTACAAGTCTGTTCTAGATTACACCAGGTGTCAAGCTGGATCCACAATCAGCTGTATAACGTTGGTAAATATCTTTTACCTCTCTTCTTTCCCCCAAACTGTGCCATGCACAGTGTGGCTGCAGCTGAAAACTCAGCAATCTGTACCTCAGTTTCACCACTTGTAAAATGGGGGAAATATTATTTGCCTACTTCAAGGTGCTATTGAGAGGATTAAGGGTCTGATTCTGCTCCCACTGAAGTCATTGGGTGTTTCCCATTGCTAAAGGAAGCTAATATTTGTACAGTGCACTGAACATGCTCTATAAATGCTAAGTATTCTTAATTTTCCAGAAACAACTTGATAGTTACTCTATATTTGCTGAGCAGAGCAAATTGCCTAGAGACCAATCACTTAAAAATATCCTTAGTTCTGTCAGTTTTCATGTATTTTTCTCTTTATTTTATTTTGCACTTCACAAACTTGTCAATTCAAAAATGCTCTGGAGCAGAAATGAGGCAGTCAGTATTTTCCTTTGCTTTTCTAGCTAAATCAAATGCAAGGTGAGAATACTCACTGAATAATTTGAAGTGACCATTAGTAGATCCAGGTGATATAAGCAAAAGAGTGCTGTAGAAACAAGAGGTTTAAATACTTTGGTTTGTATTTAATAAATCTTCTGTAGGTAAATGGTGATCTGGCAGACTTTGCAACTTAAGAGATGCACAAGCTTTGATATCCCCATCTGAAGTAAAGGACACAATAATATGTAGCACAGTGGTTTTTGTTACTTTGTGTAGTGTTCACAGCCCAGAGATCTTTATGCAGGAAATGTTTACAATAATTCACTACAAATAACTCTAGACCTTTCTGCTGTTACTTTAGCCTCATAAATCATTTCCCTTGCAGTACTTTCCCCTTACATAACCCCTCACATTGTGACAGAATGGGTGCAACCTTCTGTTACATAAAAATTAACCAATGTGTTTCACATAATGCATGGAAAAACAATGGAGCAATATTTTCTTTAATAGCAATCTTTTTGGAAAAGTTTAACACTGACATCAAGAGCCAACTCCTGCAAACCCACCCTTAGCAGAGTAATGCAATGGACTTCAATTGGACCATTAGCCCAAATAAGACGTTGCAAGTCCTGCTACTTCAGTCTGTAGTCAGATAAAATTCCCCTTGGTGTCAATGAATAAGGAGTTCAGAATCCATGATATCTGCATTTGGGGACAGATATTCTGCTGGTGTAAATCCACGTGGCTATGTTGTCTTCAGTGGTGCTGCACAGATTTATGCTACCTGAGTATCTGGTCCTGCATATTTTGCAGTAATGTATTTATTTAGATGTGTGTGTGTGTGTACGTATATACACACACAAAACCAGCATGTATCCATATGTTCTTGGCACCCTTGATATAACTTAAAAGTACCAGAAAAATAAATGCCCAAACATAACTGAAATGCAGCAGTATAATTGAATATAATCTACTACCTGCAAACCAGGAGACTGAAATGCTTGAATTACACCCCCAGACTCCTTTTCAAATGCCTAGGGAAAAATACAAGCTTTGCAGGGTGCCATGAAAGTCCCTGAATTCAGTCTATTTCAAACCAAGGAGGGGGGAAGTGAATTACAAAGCTATAGGTCCCTCACAGTAACATCTTCTGCTACCAATCTTTTCTCGTAGGAGGCAGCACAAGTGCCTTTGCTATCATGTGGTGATAAAATATGGAGAGAGAATGGTTACTGTAAATTGGTGTTATCTAGGAGAAAGAAGACGGCAGTAATCGGCAAGGATGCTTCAGAAGACGCAAATCTTTATAATTCTACTTTAAAACAAATTACAATAAGCAAAAATAAACAGCCAGACCTCTGAATCAGGGTGCAAAGTCCATCCCGTATGCATGCCCTGAGCACCTATCTGTATCAATGTGTGTGGAGGAAAAGGGAAGGAAAGCTGGAGTTTAATCCCTTCCTTACTGGGACATGGCACTAGTCTTCTAATACAGTATTTTTTTATGCTGCTGTTGGCTTCTATTGCAGTACTTCTCTTACAAAGTATGCAATAAGCAGCTCTTCCCACACAATAAAATATTAATGGCTATTCAACCCCCCATCCCCACCCCCCGAGTTGTGCTTGCTTTGTTTGCTGACATTTGACACAAATTGAAGATTGTATTAGGTGGTGTGATCCCTTGTAATTATGTAAATGATTTCCTTGGGATGGATGCCCAAGGATGTGGTGATGTGTGCACAAGCGTTTTGATAGAAGGAAATGACTCTGATATTTCATTTCAATTCCACTGAGGGATTCTTCCTGTCTTTCCCACAATCCCCCCCCACACACACTTCTCCCCAAGTAGAGAGATCTTTGCTGGGCAGTAGTTGATTTTTGCATTGTTTTCCTGGTGGAAGTATTAGCAAAAGAAAATAACAGATATGGAGACCTTGAATTCATAATTTCCTTCTTTGTTGTCTGGCATGCAGGCACAATTTGAAGTCTATTTTATTTTCCCCCTCTCCACTCAGTTGCCAACACTTGTATAGTAATCACCTTTCCTCTTGTCACTAGTTTGTAAGACTTTGTTGCTGAAAATAGATAAATTCCAGGGCTGACAATTAAATTGTCTGCCTTTTTTAAATTGGTGCTTCAAAATCTTACTCAGAACCAAAAATTTGATTTCACTGGAGAAATGTCTTTTACCTGTGTCATGATATGACTGATGCAAAGCTCACAATCATGAGTGGGGGGGGAGAACTGTATATGTAATATTTTAAGCATGATGCTTTCATTCTCTGTTTATTTTTTCCTGTTTTGTTTTATGCTGTGCTATTAACTTAAAAAGAAAACAGCAACATACATTTTATCTCACAGTTGACTTTTTTTTAAATTGGGGGAGGGGAGAGGGAACCCTCTGTGATGCTCTGTACCTCCATGTTCATCCTTGTAAAATGATTGTGTGGTATCCAATGCAAAGTTTGTCATGTTGGGTGTCTTCGAAAGGCTCTTGATGCACTGAGCATCATTACATGAAATTATAACCTATAACATTACTGTATGTAGTTATGAGCTGAAAATGTATCCTCATGGCTTAAAATAAGCCCAGGCAAAAACTCTCCAAGAGTAGAGAGGCAGTTCACACCTCATCAGAGCATGTATGGGACAAACCCACCGCAGCCTCACAGGAACAAAGGACACTGGCCTAGGCAGCAATAAAAGGATCTGTTGGACTCTCAAGTGAGTCACCCTCCTCCCCACCCTTCCTTTGGCCAGTTTGGCACTGTGATGAGGTAATGCTCACCTGACTCTGAAGGGGGGGCAAAGCCAAAAGGAAAGATAGACCATGATAAAAAGAGACATTTGCCATGCTCTCCCTCTCTTCCACCTACATCTACAGATGCCACACGAAGCGACTGAAGCACTGATAAAAGAGGAGAGCCTGGCTGAAGGGCGGGCAGCCAGCCTGTGGTAAGAAGCATCTAAGTTTGTAAGGGCATTGAAAGTGCTTAAGATCAGCTTAGAATGCATTTTGCTTTGATTTCATTGACCAAATCTGACTTCTTGTGCTTTGACTAAGATTTTAAGTGATTGTATCTTTATAGTTAATCTGTTTATTCTACCTGAAGCAGTGCTGTGCTTTTTTTGGGGGGGGGGAGCTTGTCAGAGGTTCCCCTTGGGATAACAAGCCTGGTACATATCAATTTCTTTGTTAAATTGACAAACTCATATAAGCTTGCCGCGTCCAGTGGGCATAACTGGATACTGCAAGACCAAGGTTCCTAGGGTTGTGTCTGGGACCAGAGATACTGGCTGGTGCCATTCAGTTGCACAGTCCAAGGAGCAGCTTGCATGCCAGAGGCTGTGCATGAACAGCCCAGGAGTGGGAGTTCTCACATCAGAGCTGCGTCAGGCTGGCTCCCAGAGTCAAGGATTGGAGTGACCTAGCAGATGAGGAAGGCAAGTATTATCCCCATTGTATAGATGGGAATTGGAGGCAAAGAGGCTAATTATCTTGAACACAGATCTCCCAAGTCTCAGCCTAATGTCTTACAAGTATCTCTCAGAAGTAGAACATAAGAATGGCCATGCTGGGTCAGACCAAAGATCCATCCAGCCCAGTATCCTATCTGCCAACAGTGGCCAATGCCAGGTGCCCGGGAGGGAGTGAACCTAACAGGTAATGATCAAGTGATCTCTCTCTCTCTCTCTCTCCTGCCATCCATCTCCACCCTCTGACAGAGGCAAAGGACACTATTCCTTACCCATCCTGGCTAATAGCCATTAATTAATGGACTTAACCTCCATGAATTTAGTTCTCTTTTAAACCCTGATATACTCCTAGCCTTCACAACCTCCTTAGGCAAGGAGTTCCACAGGTTGACTATCTGCTGTGTGAAGAACTTCCTTTTATTTGTTTTAAACCTACTGCCCATTTAATTTCATTTGGTGGCCCCTAGTTCTTATATCATGGGAACCATTAAATAACTTTTCCTTATCCACTTTCTCCACACCACTCATGAATTTATATACCTCTATCATATCCCCCCTTAGTCTCCTCTTTTCCAAGATGAAAAGTCCTAGCCTCTTTAATCTCTCCTCATATGGGACCCATTCCAACCCCTAATCATTCTAGTTGCCCTTCTCTGAACCTTTTCTAATGCTAGTATACTTTTTTGAGATGAGACCATCTGTAATCAGTATTCAAGATGGGGGCATACCATGGATTTATATAAGGGCAATAAGATATTCTCTATCCCTTTTTTAATGATTCCTAACATCCTGTTCACTTTTTTTAACTGCCGCTGCAAACTGCATGGATGTCTTCAGAGAACTATCCACGATGACTCCAAGATCTCTTTCCTGATTAATTGTAACTAAATTAGACCCCATCATATTGTATGTATAGTTGGAGTTATTTTTTCCAATGTGCAATATTTAACATTTATCCACATTACATTTCATTTGGCATTTTGTTGTCCAATCACTTTGTTTTGTGAGATCTTTTTGAAGCTCTTCACAATAAGCTTTGGTCTTAACGATCTTGAGCAGTTTAGTATTGTCTGCAAACTTTGCCACCTCACTGTTTACCCCTTTCTCCAGATCATTTATGAATAAGTTGAATAGGATTGGTCCTAGGACTGACCCTTGGGAAACACCACTAGTTACCCCTCTCCAATCTGAAAATCTACCATTTATTCCTTCCCTTTGTTCCCTGTCTTTTAACCAGCTCTCAGTCCATGAAAGGATCTTCCTTTTTATCCCATGACAACTTAATTTATGTAAGAGCCTTTGGTGAGGGACCTTGTCAAAGGCTTTCTGGAAATGTCGTACATTATGTCCACTGGATTCCCCTTGTCCACATATTTGTTTGACCCCCTTCAAAGAACTCTAATAGACTAGTAAGACATGATTTCCCTTTACAGAAACCATGTTGCCTTTTGCTCAACAATTTATGTTCTATGTGTCTGACAATTTTATTTTTTAAATATTGGTGTTACATTAGCTATCTTCCAGTCATTGGGTACAGAAGCTGATTTAAAGAACAGGTTACAAACCATAGTTAATAGTTCCGCAATTTCACATTTGAGTTCTTTCAGAACTCTTGGGTGAATGCTATCTGATCCCAGTGACTTGTTACTGTTAAGTTTATCAATTAATTCCAAAACCTCCTCTAATGACACTTCAATCTGTGACAATTCCTCAGATTTGTCATCTACAAAGGACAGCCCAGGTTTGGGAATCGCCCTAAAATCCTCAGCCATTGAGACTGAAGCAAAGAATTCATTTAGTTTCTCCGCAATGACATTGTCTTTAAGCACTCCTTTTTTTATCTCTATTATCCAGGGGCCTCACTGGTTGTTTAGCAGGCTTCCTGCTTCTGATGTACTTAAAAAAACATTTTGTTACCTTTTGAGTAATAGTAGATACAATCCACCCGCAATGGGGTTTCACAAGGTTCGGGGCTTTATTTCTGCACCCATCTGTCATTATTGTCCCTTTGTCATTTGGATGCAGGTTGCTGGGTGGTGTAAAGCTCTCAGCAATATCTTGCCCTTCTTTGAGATCGAAGGCCCTGATTCAGGATGGTGCCTAACTGAAGCAACTGGGTATTCCACAGAAGTCATGACATTAAAGCACTTGATGTTGGGCATATGCTTGTAGGCCTTGATTCAGCAAGGCACAAGTCAGGACAGAATTTGACCTTCATTCTCTGGTTTGCCTCTCTTATCCTTGTAATATGCACAGACTGGCATATTACATTTATTTGGACAGGGATACACAAGTATCACATCATGTTAGAAAACAAAACAGGTATGTGCCTCCTGCATACAGTGTTTTCCCCTGAGTAGTTCACACTTGTGTAGGGAGCTGCAGGATTTGCCCCATAATGACAATATTACATACATCATTTATACCAGTGAATAACCCTGTCAGTTTGAATCGTTCCACTCCCTGCCCCATTGTGCAAAAAAAAAAGGGGGGGGGAGGGGGCAAGTGAGAAAATAAATTAGTTCTCTTTGGGAAATGACATGCTAAGTTTCAGAGTTTAAAATGAAGTTATTTTTGAGTTTCCTGATCCTCGCAAAATATTAAATGCAAATCTTGTCTTCTTCCCCACCCCCCAAAAATCACTCTGATTTATGGAGACTATGAATATAAATTTTCAGCTTGAAATAACTGTTTTCTGACAAATTTATGACGGACTGAAAATAGCAGTTTTGCTGAGGAAACCCTTCCTCAACCTCTGCACCTAGCACAATGGGGTCCTGGTCCATGACTGGAGCTCCTAGGCCCTATGGCAACACCAGTACTAAAGGTTAGATGTATCACATAGAGAGCAAGCTCGCTAGTCTGTTAACCCTGATTTAAAAATTTTAGGTCAAGATATGAGTCTTATGAGAGAGGCGGTAGATGCCCTTAAAAGCCAGACTTTCCTATCATGGTCCAGCACTACCTCAGATTTAGCAGAAGCATATATTAAGCAGCATGTGTGCTTGATGGTATAAGTTCAGAAGTAGGTTGAGTCTATCAGGCCCCTTGCCAGAGTAGGAGGGGCATTTTCAGGCAGTGCCAGAGATGTGGATTAATGTGCCTCTGTGCTGTGTATGCTGCCAGCACTTGTTGGAAGTAGTTTGGTTTTTATAAAAAAAAAAAAAAAAGTCCAGCTGAATGGCTGTGGCACAGAGATCCATGGATGATCTTTGTGCATCTTAATAGATGTTTGGCCACTCTCATTGCACAGAAGACTTTAATTGATTTTGCTTTATTCTTTCAAAGCAACCTTTACCATAATTCTGTAGGATGAGACATTTACAAATTGTATTAGCTTGTGCATCTGAGATGGAAACTGGAATGTCTGACTCTGGGTTTAAGGACTGAGGGATTCTTTATTCCTGCATTCAGGTTTTTAAAAAGCATTCCAATTACACATGTGTGATTCTAGCAAGCTATTGAGCAGACTATATTTGAATTGTCACTCTGGGAATAGTTTAATGCCACTGTTACGATATAAATTACCAATAGGTAAATTAAGCTGTTGGAACAAGAGAGTCAATCTAAAAAAATAGAGAACTCTGATCTGGTCCTACAGGAAATAATTTACCTACTGAGAGCCTCATACTGCAAGATACTGACTGCCCTCAACTCCTATTCAAGTCAATGGGAGTTCAGTAGCAATGTGTGGTGCCACAAAAAGGCAGAAGGCATTATGCTGCAAAATGCTGACAACCCTGAAGTCAGTGAGAGATCTGGAGGGTCCTAACGGATGCAGAATAGGAATCATATATTCCTTTGAGTCTGTACATGGAAAGATGCTGATGACTGATATTTTTTTTAAAACAGTGATTTAGAAACCAGTTCTGACACTGGTGTAATTAGTATTTATTTGTTGTTGGTATTAACCAGGTAGTGTCTAGGAGCCCCAGTCACGGACCAATACCCCATTATGTTAGTCGCTGTACAAGCACAGAACAAAAAGATGGTCCCTGCCCCAAAGAACTTAGCAGTGTCTTATTATCTAGGTCATCTTTTAATACAACCTAATTATTTTCCTTTTATTTCGTCTCCTGCTTACTTCCCATCTAAAGTTAAATCTTTCTATCATAATCATTTCTCTATCAACCAACCATGATATCAGCCTCTGACATCAGATGACAATAAACAAAAGCAACAGATGTAACCTTAATCAAGGACCCTGTCAAGCCCTGACTTTTTTAAACAGAGTCCCCACTAAAATCACCAACTTCCCTATTTTAAAACTGATGGCCCATCAAAGCTATATTCTCGCAAATGTCCAAATAATAAAACACAGTGAAGGATTAACACAGAAAACAGGATATAAAAGGAAGGCCCTCTATAAACAGAGGATTTCCCCCTCCCAAAGCTTTATATAAAGATCCAGTAGATAAGGGATATTAAACTCATTTTATACTGTGCTTTCTTGTTTATAGGAAAACTTGTTTTAAGTTTCAGCTCCCATCTGTTTGCTGTTTACTTCACTCTTTTGTAGAATAGAATTGTACTGTTTGGGTCTGAGCTTTAAAAAAAAGATAAGTTCTCTTTGTATTAAGGGCCTGATTTAGAATGCATATACGTTAATAGAAGTCTTTCCACTGACTCCACTGGTGGTTGTGTAACCCACACACCTCCTGGGTGTGGTGCTAGGTCCCCTCTAGTGGCACCGAGATCACCTAGAGATTAATGAGTCTGCTATAGCCTTAACTAAGGGCCATGTGGCTTTTCGCTCATGGAGTAGAGGCTCATGCATTTTACTCCAAGGATCCGAGGTTCGATCCCGCCCACCAATGACCAAGGTCTGTCGGGGTTACAGTGGATCAGAACCTAAACCAGTACCAGTTTATTGTGGCATGTTTTAAAATTTGGATTTTTTTTTTAAATATTCAAAGACATTACATAGCTCTTTCCTATTTTGAGTAGCGAAAGATGGTTTTAAAAGTTATCTGACATTTCAGAAAATACAAAATGATCACAATATTTTCTCTCTTGCTTTTTCCTCTCCTACATATTACTTATGAACCTGAATTTTAAAACTGCATGGTGTTGGTTTCTGAATTCCTTTTCACTAGCAAATTACTCACTTGGAATTCTACTTTAATGTGACAGGTTCCAAATGTATTAAACTTTTCCTGAAATTACTAACTCAGAAAGATAGGACTGACTTTAAAATAAAACAAGTAAACATCTATTGTGTTCTGTATTCCTGAAATTTATCATTCACTTGAGGATTACACTACAATATACAAATGTATGTTAATTAACAAAGAGAAGGTTAAGAGGTGACTTGGTTAGTCTATAAATATCTACACGGGGAACAAATATTTAATAATGGGCTCTTCAGTCTAGCAGACAAAGGTATAACACAATCCAATGGCTGGAAGGTGAAGCTAGACAAATTCAGACTATAAATAAGGCAATTTTTTTGACAGTGAGTGTAATTAACCATTGGAACCCATTTACCATGGGTTGTAGTAGATTCCCCATCACTGACCATTTTAAAATCAAGATTGGATGTTTTTCTAAAAGATCTGCTCTAAGAATTATTTTGGAAGTTCTCTGGCTTGTTAGATAGGAAGCCAGACTAGATGATCATAATGATTCCTTCTGGCTTAGAATCTATGAATTTGAATGTCCATTGCATTAACATCATAGCCGTTTTTGCATTCCACTTTATTGTTCCTGTTACAACACTGTTCTTACTGAAGTATTCCACAGAAGCATATAAAAATATTAAAATGATATTTTTGTTGTGTGCTGTACAACTTCTAATATATGGCTATATATGTATCCTTTTTTTTTTTTTTTTTTTTATGCAGATGTTCCTGGCCTCTGATCATTGGCCCCTCTCTCAGGACTCCCCTCAATACCAGCGTATTCAGTGCTGGAAGAGAACATGCAGGGGGTATGAAAGCCTCGGTGCATAGCCAATTCATTCCTTGCCCTGCCAAATACAGTATTTGGGGGGAGGGGTGGCTCCGCAGCACAAAAGACCCTTGTGTGGCCCATTTGCCAATGGCTGAGTTTCATCTCCCTTGCACAGTATTCTATCCAACACTTTCCCCACATTACACCCTACCAATTTTATATTAGACATTGAATCACAGGAAAAATTAGTTGTGAAACATAAAGGTGTTTTTTCTTGTGCAGGCATCCTGTAATTAGCTAAAGTTTTCTTCTCTTCACAGCAAGATATTGATGCACAAAACAGAAAAGTTTCCTCTTTGCTGCATGTTGTTGCCAGATGTTTCCACAAAACTTAAAAACAACAAAGTTATTTGTGTGCACTGGTGTATGTGACTTCATCCCTAATGACTTCTTCAGAATGCTGCTGCTGCTCCTCCTCAATTAAACCAGTTAAGTTTCCTCCAATTTCTTTATAAAGCATTTCTATTGTCTTATTTGTCACAGCATTTCAACCGTTTGTTATTGTACTATATCCGACTCTTCAGAAAGCCTCTTCAGTAGAACGTAAGCCTTTTTCAGGATAATCTCCAACACAGTTGAGATGTCTTCTATTTTTTTTTTTTTTTTTTTACAGAAGAAGTGCAAACTAACAAACACCTCAATGTTTTGACAATGCAAATCCTAGTGACTGCTAGATTCAGCACTCAACATTGTTCTTGTTGCTCCAGTAAACACTATGGGCCCAATTCTAGCTGGTGTCGCGAGGCACAGCTGCATTGGAGTCAATGGATCTGTCCAGTTACGCCAGCCCTATGTTTTGGTTCATTAGCCGGGTATGAACTTGCATCTTGTTCACTGTACAGCTATGATGAATTTGGTGGTCAGGCTCATCATATGCAGGCTCTTGGCATTACTTGCATTTTATATTTGATTATATGATGAGATTAAGTTTTATTGTGCACATTTTCCTGTCTCTGATGAGCAATTTTCCTTTTCCTGTGATCTCACTCCTCTATTCATGCCTGATTCTGCCATTGAAAAGGGTTCAGCCGCTCATAGAATTGGACCCTTCACATCAGCACAGCTATCTGGCATGTGTGTGCGCACACACACACACACATTCTTCACTCTTTTATTCCTTTTCTTGTGCAAGTGTAGGGGGCAGGGATAGCTCAGTGGTTTGAGCATTGGCCTGCTAAACCCAGGGTTGTAAGTTCAGCCCTTAAGGGGGACATTTGGGTATTTAGTGGGGGATTGGCCCTGCTTTGAGCAGGGGGTTGTATTAGATGACCTCCTGAGGTCCCTTCCAACCCTGATATTCTATGATTCATGTGTTTTGGCTAACCCCATCTAATCACAGTCCTTTCCCTAGTATAGATCCAGGCTCACCTGTTTTACCTCCATTTAGCTGGTTGAGTTCAATGCCAGACTTCCCCCAAAAGCCCCAATTCATCTCCCATTTAAAGTCCATGGAAAGACTCCTAATTTCATTTGGAGCTGAGTGATCCTTAAGGATACCTAAGGCTCCATGATTCTGGGGGGCAGAGAGAGCAGACTAGAGGGCTCTGTTGGAAAGAGGTTCTAGGGAAGGTGAAGATTCTAGGGCAGAACAGGAGATGCAAGATGGAGCAAACCAACAGACATAAGAGGGAACATCTTGGGGGTGAGGGGGGCAATAGAGAAGCACCAAAGTGGGTGCAGGTGGTGGCAATAGATAAAACTAACTGAGGCAGAAGCATATCCGGACCAGTGGAAGGGAGTAAGGACAGGGGAAGTCATGGAGGAAGTAAAATGGATTTGTACTAGCTTGAAAAGGATGAAGGAGAGGACCAAGGGTTGCCACTCCTTCCTCAGACACTATGACAGATCTTCTTCTGTTTGGATACTATGGTCCCGATCTTACAGGCTGATATGCACTGCAAGACCCCTATGCCAGCACAGAGCCCCACTGAAGTTACCCAGAAGACTGTGAATGAGCGTGCAGGATTGGAGATTCTTCAGGATACTTGTTACTGTGCTTGTGAAAACAGCGGCTGGGGAACATTCTTTCCATTCTCGCTCACCTGGAAAGCTACTGATGCACGACAATGACAGGCTGACGGACATGGATGTTTGTTTGAGAATTGACCTAAGGCACTTACAAACTGACAGGAAATACAATTGACCTCTTTGTAAAACAGCTGGGACCTTGAAGATTATTGCTTATGTAAAGCATTAATAATTATGCAATTCACTGCCTTTCATGGAGAGGCAGCAAATATGCATAACTCTCATTTTCATAATTTTTATTTTCACTTTTATTTCAAGTACTACTTCTCTTGCAAAGCCATAGGTCTACTACTAGCAGTCCTTGGTACTTAAATGTAAATTTCTTTTGTTTTTAAGAAGCTGCTGGGGGCCTGGAGAATTAGTGGAAAGCTACTTATATTACCTTCCCCATTCTGTTTGGAAGTATTTTCAAGATATTCTAAGCAAAAATAATAAATTCAATCACATTTTTTAGATGATCTAGTACAATTATTAACCTGCTTCCAAGTTCAAGCTCTTCATTTTCTAAAATTCTGTATAGCACTCATATAATTCCTGATATCTGCAAATATTTAATTAGTAAGTTTATTTGTTTTATGCTGCTTCTGCTGTTTTGACAAAATGACCACTATGTGTATTCAATCACCATGTGTTCATTTCCTATTCCTTTTTATGATGGTATATAGTTCTTGTTATTCAGCATCTGATTTTTCATTCACATTACCTTTATTAATTACTGCAGAAGTCAGGAATGTCATCCGTGCCTTATCTGAGTGCTTTAACCGTTGTAACTTGAAATACTGTTAAATCAATCTCCTACCTAATATACTCTTAGGGGCTACTTTGTTCAAATAGGATCAATCATCTGAAACTTGTCCCCCCACCTCTCTCCCCTCCCCTCGATTAATTGCAAGCTGCCAATCCATTCTCTGATTTCATGAAGGTTTTGGAGAAGATAGTTGCTATCTTGTTTCATGAGCATCTCAACAAATGATTTATATGAAAAACTTCAATCAGGTTTTCTATCCTACTTCTAGCACTAAGAATGATTTAGTTCTGTCTTCAGTGGCCTCCATGTCTGTGACCCATTTGTCAGTTTTACTCTGTCAGCAGCTTGTAACAAAGGAATTTTCCTTCAGTATTTAAACTTATTTACATGGCAGCATTTTACTACTGTTGGTTTTCCATACTTCTAGTGTGGGTGCTAAATTTTTTCTGGGCCCACTTATCTACATTTGTTTCCATTCACATTATGCATTTTTAAACTTCAAAATTCTGTGTATTATGATCTGTGATCAATCATAATACATAGTTTTGAAGTTTAAAAATAGGGTTCTCTGTAGAGCCCAGAAAAGACAGATTTACAGTATTTTTGTTTTGTTCTTGGTGATCCACAAGAAAGTCCTTCAGTGCTTGCAGAAAGCCCTTTCTGATGTTCGTTCTAGAATATTGTAAATGCACGCACATCTTTTTCTCTGTAGATCACAACTATATCTTTAATGGTCAAATGACCATCTAGATTAAATACTATCTACATCCATACATTACAGAATGAACTTTTATTTAATGCCCTTATTAGGCTTCCAACATTATCAATCACTATCCTTGAAATATTGTTAGTTTTAGCATCTCAAGGAATGTATAATCACTTATTGATTTTTTTTTTTTTTTTTTTGTCTGTCTTGATAACTGCAAATCATTCTGATCTGTGGAATACTGTAGCAGCTCATGGAATAAGCTTGCATTCACCAGATATTAATATTTTTGGATATTTACCAGACGGCCCCAGATGGCATTACATCAGTTTTGAGACGTTTCCAAATCTCTCTCACACAGCTATGGATTGACTTTTAAAGACTCTAGGCTAAATTCTTCAGTGATGTCAGTGGAGTTTTCCTGGTGTAACGGAGAGCAGAATTTGATTCTATATGAGGACACTTCATGGGGAAGCCACATTGGACGTTTGTGATCTTGTTTCTGCTTTTTAGACCCTGTTTTATATGTCCCCCCCCAACCCATTTATGACCTTCTCAGATTAAAACTTCTAAGCTTCTAGAAAGAGCATTTCCCTCTTATTCCGATTTAACTGCTTATCCACTTGTGATTGCTGTTCTGTCTTTGGAAAAGTTTTAAGATGAACAAAAACATACTCCTTTTAGTTTAACCTTTTAAATTGCTTTTATATGTCATTCTTTTATAAAATAACACAAGCCATTTGTATGAAGAGTGGTGTTGTATAGATTTGATATAGTGAGCACCGAGAGGACTTAGGATACATGTATACCATGAATTCCACCTGGGAACTTAAAATCAAATGAGCAAATATTACTAGTATGCCTTCTGCTTAGGCTCATAGTAAATAACCAAAATATGATAGCTTTTGTGTGGCCTATGTGAAATGAATTAGTGGTCTTAGTACAGCTCCTCAAGGACTGGCATTCACATCAGGAAAAAAGTATCCCCGTTTAAATGCATTGGAACCCATATGGGCAATCTCAGCTGAACAGAGAATCCAAGGACTGAACTGATGCGCAGTTAGAACTGCATATTTGTTCTGGGTGTGTCATCTACCCTAGATTCTCCCCCCCCCCCCCATTTCCCACTTTAGCATGGGTCAGGTTTGATAGAGCAGTATTAGGAAGTGGATCAGTGCAGGATTGTACAGCAGGCTATAGACACTTCTAAAATGTAAGAATAACATTGTTACTAATCTGACCACAAGACACTTACATATATATTCAGTTCGAGTGTAGATGAGAGGTGGTAGAGTGGTACAAAAAATAGAGTATTGTCTTTAGTCATTAGAATTACTTCGAGGTGGTTTACACTTCAAGAACCCAAGCCTTTCTGAATTATCTGGAAATCTGAATCTGCTGTAGTCACCGTTTACATACACTGCACAGACATACTCTGAACACTGTCACACCTTACTAGACAATAGGAAGTGTTTGAAATTGTGTTTAACAGAGTTTAAGGCCAGAGGGGATCATTTTGATTATCTAGTCTGGTTACCAGCATAATGCACTCCATAGATATCATCCTGTGATTCCTCCATCAATCTCGAACTTCTCATTGAGCTAGAGCATAGCTTTTAGAAAGACATCCAGTCTAATGTTTTACAATTTTATACATTAGGGAAGACAAGGTTTAACCCAAGGTTGACCATGACCACCTAATCTACACTAGTGTGTTAAAGTACAAGTCAAAATGCATTAGCTAACACATTTTTCTAGCTTAGACATGGTCTAAGAAACTGTGCAGCGCTTTGAAGGAGAACAAAGGGACAAATCATGCGTCGTTTTGCTCAATCACATTGGATCACTTACAGTAGTAAGACAAGAAGCCAGGTGAGCAAGATGTGGAAGTATGATAGCTTTATATTTCCACTACTCTGGAAGGCTTCCTGTGCATGAAGCTGTGGGCTCTGCACTAGCTCTGTCTCAGTAGCACTTGTAGCTAGCAGAACCATGAGTCAGTAATAATTTTTCCTAGCTCCATTATACACTGGAAACAGAAGTAGAGATATCCAAGTGGAGATGCAATGAATATTTCATCTACTTTATTGTATAAAATCTGTTAAAAATTAGCTCATTTAAAAATCTGAGTGAATGCATGTGCACTACAGTGACACTAGGATAATGAGCAATATGAACTTAATATTTCACCTAAAACAAACATGAATTTCTGCTGCTGATTTGCAACTTTCTAGCAAATTGCGAGCTTTATGAACAGTGACCTGATAACAAATACTCTGATGTTTAAAAGGTAATAAGCAAGGCATTGCACCACCTTGCAAGGTAATGCCTTGATATGCTGATCATATTATATTACAGGAAATTACATTCAGATCTACCTAAATGTCTTCATTTTAAAATGAGAGAGATTCTTTGCTCACTGTCCTACAGTGTTGTATAATGTTGCTGAGTGACGCTCCTATATATTCTGTAAGCAAGTTAAAGTTTTGTTTCTTCTGGATAAACAGTGAAATATTAGTATATGGTGCTTAGGGCCCTGTGAGGACCTAGATAGAGAGAATTATGGCAAAGTTTTCAAGATGACTACTGATTTTATGTGCCTAACGTAAAACAATTTAAAGAAGCCCTATATTTCAGAGGGTGCATATCACTTATTAATCACTTTTGAAGACTATGACCAATTGTCTGTTAGTTTGTCATCTTCATAGCTGGATAAATGCTGCTTTTTCACACACACAAATGTATCAGTCATCCCCAGGAATTATAGCAAGTCCACCAGAAAGAGAGGATCACCTGCCTTACACATCCAAAGAGGCAACACATTTCCTATAATTTCTTACTTCCCAGGGGCCAGTATACTCTTGGGATACTGTGTTTAGCGTCAGTGTTTTTCTTTAATCTTTGTTTCTCTTTTGCAGTTTCCTATCAGCCTGTGTCCTGCCTTTGCAATGGGATGAACTTGTCTAGCTGGGCTCCAACTTCTGTGATCCCCATAACAAGGTGAATAAACTTTAGCTGCTAATTTGAAAGGCATATCCTAGTGTTTTTTTTTTTTTTTTTTTTTTTTTTGAGCAGTATCTCTTCACTGTTTTATCCTCCACTATCTTAGTTCATCTGTTCAGAGCTTGTTATAGCTACTTCAGTGAAAGTAGTATACAAACCATCCACTCCTGTGGAAAAATCTACCCAAATCATGGTTTCCCTTCTTGGCAAGTCCTGTTACGCATTCCATGAAGGCAATGGTGTTTGGAGCCCTGCAGAGTTGGCAGATGCAAGGCCTCCGAAACATAGATATCCAGGGGATGCACAAGGGATCTGTGGAGAAAAGTGACAACTGCTGTCTTTACATTTCATCATTGCTGCCTCCTGTTGCCATTGGCTAAGCCCTCCTGCAGCTGTTCATCAGCAGCCACAGACAGGGAATTAATGCACCTCCCCCCTGAACCATATAAATTCCCAGGGATTTCAATGCAGAAATGTGGCCAGCCTACAGAAGACTGACATGAGAGAAGTGCTGAAGTGAGAGGACAGTGCCCTGCTTCATTCCTCCCCCCAACTGTTCAGAGCCCCAACTCAAAGGGACATCTGTAGGATCCCAGAGAAGGGAGAGAATCATTCTGTAAAGAGTGGGGCCATTTCTAGTAGGAAGGGAGCAACCCTGCTTGATGAGAATGGCTAAACTGTGATTGATTATGAGGGGGCAGGTCCTCACTGTCTCCCCCAGTCTCCTTTCTCTCCACCCTCTTCACCACTCTCTTCCCTCCACTAATCTGGCATCATTTTTTTTATCTTCCTTCTCCATGGTTTATGCCCCATACATCCCCCCCCTCCAAGATTTAGACTCTTGTTCTCTTCAGCTGAAGTTTTAGTATCCCAGAGTTGTCCCCAAATTTATCCCATTGCACCACCTATGCTGGACTTTCTCTTCAATGCTGCCCAGAGCATGCAGCAGAGATAGTGCTGCTACTTTGAAGAAATGTTCTTTAGGGCTACTGAAGGTAGAAACATATTAGGGCTGAAACAGCACTAGTCCACCATCTATCACTGATTTCCCTGACCCCACAAGATCTGTTAATCCACTTCAGGGGACAAGCTTGATCCATAGCTCCAATAGGAAGAAGTGGGAGCTGTCCAGACAACAAACAAAAAATTAACTTGAACAGAAAATCTGTTTAAACTGAGGTCTGATGATGGTGCAGCATCCAGGACCAGATGTCAGAGAGACAGTAGTGACACACAGAGCAAGTGATTTGGTTGCCCTTAGCACTGAGATTATAGTTGAAACCATAGGAAGACTGGAGGAAGAAGAGGAGGGGACTGAGGACAGAAGTCTGAGGGACAGTGACCGGGAAGGGGAAGAGAAGGGCTGGAATCATTGGTGGAATAGCTGGTGAGGTAGGATCAGAGGACAATGCAGCCATAACAAGGGGTGCGTGTGTGAGAGAATATGTGAAAGAGAGCAAGGAGTGATTAACCTTACCCAAAGAAGCTGATAAATGAGGAACATAGATCAGGGGTTCTAATGTTCAGATACCTAGAGCCCTGCAAATCTGCGGATCATTTTTGCGGATTGGATGCAGATACAAATTCTGTATCCGCGCAATGCTCTACAGCTACCCTGGTGACAGGCATGCTGGAAACACAGTAACTGACATAGATATAAAACCTCCCCAAGTGTACAGGGAGAGAAAGAGGCAGCCTCCCCCGATGCAACAACAACAAAAAAAAAGGGGGGGGGGGGTATAAACCCCTTTTGCCCCCTTCCCCCCCCCTCCCCCCCCCCCCCGCAAAAAGACGGAGTCTCCCCTAGGAGCAGGGGTCTCCAGGCACCTCTCAGGCGGGCGGGGGTCTCCATAACGCAGACCCGGGAGCAGCCCTGCCGCTCCCCCGGGCTCCTTCCTTAGCTCAGGAAACGATAAAGTAGAAAGGGGGCTGCCGGTGGCTTCCCCTCCAGTGACCAACCAGGGGCTGCCTCTGCCCTGAGAGCCGAGCAAGCCCAGCCCCACCAGCCCGGAGCCCGAGCCCTGCGCAAGGCCAGCTCCGCCTTGCCTAGCCGAAGCTCCCCCATCAGCAGCGCTGTCCTACCCCAGCCAGGCCAGCCCCCGCCCAGCCAGCGCGGAGGACTCGGAGGCCCCGTCCCAACAGCGGGGAGAGGGGGGCGCCTCGGCCGTGCGGGGAGGGGGCAGGAGCGGAAGGGGAGCGAGGAGAAGGAAGCAGCAGAAAGGAACTTGGGGGAAAGCAGCTCGCAGGGCCGGGAGAGTTTGTAGCGGCGGGAAGGGGAACGAGGGAGTAAAGCGGCGCCGAGGGGAGGGCGGCTCGGGCGCAGTTGACCGGCTCAGCCAACAGGTTGCACCGTTCTCCCGTGTCCTTCCCCGGCTGTGCCCCGCGGGGCCGTGCGAGCGCTGACGGCCCCTCTCCGCCGAGCGAGCGAGCGCAGCGCTGCTTCCCTGCCTCAGTGCGCTCCCGCCGCCGCACGTCTGGGAGGAGGCGGCTGCCGCCGTCCTCCATTTTGTGGCGGGGCCGAGCGCCGCTGGAGTCGCTGGCTGCCCGGGGCAAGGAGGGACGGTCGGTCCGGGCGTGAGGCGCAGACGGGAGCGGGCGAAGGCTGCTTAACGCCGCCAGCGCCGGCTGAGGACGGCGGCAGGGGCGGGAGGAGTGTCTGGGTAAGGGGGGGCAGACTCGGGTGCGGGGCTGCTCGGGCCGGGTGGGATTTCGGGCTCTCCGCTCCTAGGGGCGGCTGTTCCTCCCCCTCCGCTCGCCCCTCACCACTCCTCCTTCCGCACGCCGACTTGTTTATTCCTCCCCGATCGCCGCCGCGGCGGGAGCCATGGACGTGGGTGGTTAGCGGCGCCAGCGCCCCCCCTCCCGGATAAGGTAAGGGGAGTTTGACGGGGGGGCTCCGAGCCCCACAGGGGGGGAAGGGGAGTAGCGGGGGGAGGGGTGCCTCCCGTTTTGGTGACCCCTCAAACTTTTTGGGAAGTCGCGTCCTCTGAGGGGGGTTGCTCCGCCAAGCGCCCTCCCTCCGAGCCTGTCAAGAGCACGGGGCTGGGACAGGGAACCCGTCCCTTCCCTTTGGGCCGCGTCCCCCTAAATCATCGTCGTTCAGTCCGGAGGTGGGACAAGTAAGCCCGTGCCTGACTCAACACCTCGAAGATAGCGATTTAAAGGCTTCTTGGGGAGAGGTTTGGAATACAGCAGATGGTTTTGTCTTTGGGCCGTTTGTTTCCTCCCTGAAGATTGAGCCCCCTCCGTTCTGTTTGGGTTTCTTGGCGTATCTCTATTGCCCGATGTTCTTGGGATCGATGAAGAATTCCCTGTCCACGAACAAACGTGGCTGCTTGCTTGATCTTTTTCTGGCGTTGGGGGGCAAAGAAAGGGAAGAGTCAAGAGAGAGACGGCGACTTTTGTAGCAATAGCTGGCGTTATTTGGCAGAAGTGGGCGTGCCAGGAGACAGCTCAACAGGTCTTGACACATTTCTCCTCTGAAAACGGCTCTTCGTAAAAGGGGATTTATTTCAGTTCAACGAGCCTAAATATTAGCGGACCCCCCCCCTTTATCTCTCCCACTCTCATTTAAACCGAATCGTGCAGCTAGTTTTTTTGGCATGCTGGTTATTTTGGACGGTTTATTGCGTTGTGACATTGGGTTTTTGCAAACTTGTCAAATGCAGTAACTCCAGTTCTCTCCTTCCCTCCACCGCCCCTGCTCCCCTCCCACCACCACCAGAACCTGTTTTTTTCCCCCGATGTATGTTGTGGCGTTTACTTTAAATGGCCGAACAATAGTTTAGTGTCGCTTGCAACTTTTAAAAGAGAGGATGTTACTGAAGGACTCGTTTCGATTTTGCACTCGCTGTTTTGGTTTCGAGTTCGGTGGCAGCTGTCAGGAAAGCGGCGTGGAAATACACTAGGCAGCATTTGTATGTTTGTACGTACGTACATGTTCTCACCTAAACACCCTGCAAGGGGTGGGGAAGCTAGAAGATTCTTCCGTGCAATATTAAATCGTATTTTAATGCTTTATGTTAACTTTATTTGGGGCATAAGAAAGCTCATGCTTTTAAACTTCAGGGGGGAGGGGGAAGGTTCATCCATACCATTACATTTTAAACCGTGTTGCCTTAAATTGACGTTTGAAAATATTTTTACGCATAACAACAGACTCCTATTGACTGTTGATGGCAGTCTGAACTTTTTGTGTACAGAAAGCATGAGCTGCTTCATACAGCAATAGCAGGGTGGCTTATTTTGCTGATCAGTATTGGCCCCAAAATGAGGAGGGTTTAAAATTAAGATGGATGTAAGTTTATTGTGGACAATTTAAGAGCTCATAATATGCTAATTCTTTCAACACCTTAAGTGAACGGCAATGAAACTGATCATAAGCACAAATTTTAAGGAAGGAAGTATGCATGGTTGAAATTTACATAGTAGTGTTGGATGTAATCAAAATAAGACTTTATTTTTCCTTTAGATGTTTATTGGAAGATCAGGAAATGAGGGTTGTATTTTTTTTTTTAAGCTTCCATTTTGTGTTTAGATTTCAGGGTATATAAGTTACATTTGAGAACTCTTTGGGAGCAGCGATCATCTGATCTGAAGTTAGCAAACTTTCCATCTTTTTATATATATATATATATATATATATATTTTTTTTTTTTCCTGGAGGAAAGGTTACAGTAGTATATCAGAGAGCGGTAATCAAACAATTGGGTTGTGTGTCTAGTCAGGCAGTGGGGAATTTGTGAGGAAGCAGTTGGAGAGTTCTAACATTGATTTACCCATGCCAGTAGATGCATCTGGACTCTCCAGAAAAAGGGGAGATTTGGAAAGGGAGGTTGTAATAATATATTCTCTTCTTTAAAAAAAAAAGTGCATTTGAAGCCTAATTAAGGTTTAAAAAAAAACAAACATAATCAATTGTAACATAGTTAATTAAAGACATTAATAATCTGATATTCCTTCAATTGGACAGATGAATAGCTGAGATAGGTGGAATTGTGAAAAATTAATCTTGAGGGAGGGAGGGGGCAAAGTCAGTTTGCTTGCTATTACCACAGAACCAGAGTTCAGAAAAGCTTTTAAATATAGTCAACATGATAGTTACCAGCAATCAAATTTGTTCAGTGACAGCAAGAAATGTTTGATTTTACACAAGCCTATCTGTTGTGGCTAAACTGGGTTCACCATGCTGCTAATCTGGGTTTCTTGTGTTGTGAAAACATTTACTACTGTGCTAACTGGACAAATATCTTTCTTCTTTTAATAGCCAGTGTTAAAATAATGGACCCCAAAGAATCACTAAGCCCCTCAGATGGGGAGGAAGCAGGGAAAAATGTGCACTTCAGTGACAGAGGAAGGACTGTGATGGACTTTCATTCAACCTTCAGGGGTGGAGCTACTGTCAGGGCTCCTGCATCTACATCTCCCCTGCCTGCGTCTTCTCAGTCGGATTCTAAACAGCAGCCTGTTTTGGGTGACTTTTCAAAAGGACTAGTAAGCAGTGCGCCTCAGCCGGATCTTTCCAAGGCAGTGTTGCTCTCAATGGGACTCTATATGGGGGAGACAGAGTCAAAGGTGATGGGAAACGAACTTGGATTTCCACAGCAGGGCCAGATTGGCATCTCTTCTGGGGAAACAGACTTCAGGCTCTTGGAAGAAAGCATTGCAAGCTTGAACAAGTCCACAAGCCTGGCAGAGGGCTCAAAGGGGACAGTATCTGTCGGGGTGCCCCTTGAGCAGGATTTCCCAATTATGGCTAACAGCAATCTTCCTTTAGGCCAGGCTGGCACTAATGGTGGCAACTTGAAGTTGTTTTCTGAAGACCAAAGCACCTTTGATATTCTGCAGGACTTAGAATTGCCACCAGTGTCACCAGGTAAGGAACCAAATGGGAGCCCATGGAGACTGGACCCATTGCTAGATGAAGGGGACTTGTTGTCTCCTATGACTGCAGATGAGGCATTTCTCCTGGAAGGAAATGCAAGTGAAGATTGCAAGCCTCCCATTTTACCAGACACTAAGCCTAAAATTAATGAGCGTGGAGATCTTTTACCCAGCCCCAAAATGCAGATGCCTCAAGTGAAGAAAGAAAAGGACGACTTCATTGAACTCTGCACCCCCGGGGTAATAAAACAAGAGAAAATGGGCCCAGTTTATTGTCAAGCTAATTTTACTGGGTCTACCCTAATGGGTAATAAAATGTCTGCCATTTCTGTCCATGGTGTCAGTACTTCTGGAGGACAATTGTATCATTATGACTTGAATACCGCATCTCTCTCTCAACAGCAGGATCAGAAACCAGTTTTTAATGTCATTCCGTCTCTTCCTGCTAGTTCAGAAAATTGGAATAGGTGCCAGGGATCTGGGGATGACAATATGACCCCCTTGGGAACCCTGAACTTTTCTGGCAGACCTGTTTTCTCTAATGGCTATTTGAGGTAAGAGTAGTTTTATTTCTAATTTTATTAAAATATTAGAAATATAGCTATTCAGCATTGTAATTTATACGTGCTGACTTTTCTTGAAAGTTCGTCATCTTTTCTCTCTCATTCGTAACCCACGGTTTTCATAGCAGACTTCATTTCTCATACGCAGTATAGAAGAAAAGTGATTTTATTCATTTTTGGGTGCAAGAAAATTACTGGCATCCTGTTTATAAAGCATACTATAAGATAGATTACTTAAGGGGGAAAAATGAAGACTCAATAGAGATCTACTGCACAAAACGATTCAGACCAATTTGTAAGCATATGCAAAAGCCATTTTACTTTCAGGAATTAGGGGTTTAATAATTATATCCTCTTTTTTTTTTTTTTTTTTTTTTTTTCCCCCTTTTCAATGTTACTCTGAATGTTCAGCACAAAATAATTTGCTTGTTGGGAAAGTTTGTAAAGTTAGATTTTAAATTGAACTAGGTTTATCTTAGTGTTGTATTTACAGTACGCAGGACAACAAAATTCCAAGTATGAAATCCATAGCAGTTGTTTGTTTAATAGCAACATATAAAAGATCTGCAGTAAGATTCAGCTGCATCTGGCAATCCAGCTTTGCAAAATTTAACTGTGGAACTGAATCAGAGGAACATTTTGAATCACAAATAAAAATAACCATTTTGTTAAAATTGATACTAACACTCCAAAAGTTATTTTGGGATGGCCTTTTAAAAAAAGTATCTGTATTCCTGAATTAAGGTCTCTAATGGCTGGGAAATAACACTTTTCACTCCTGGATGAGAGACATAGGGTAGTGCCAGCTTTTTCCCAAACTTTTTCAGTGAGCAGCCATCCATTTCCTTCTTACCCATTCACACTACAGTAGGTGCTTGACCTAATCTTAGTAGGGACACCTATTTTAAAGTGGTATGGCTTCAATAGTTCTTTATTTCTTATACAGTATATATTCATAGGAACATTTGTTTAATGCGTCTGTCTCAATGAATTGTCAGCTTTCACTGAGTTTTGTGTAGTCTGTTTTAGAAATCTACAGCTATTGGCTTTATGCATAAACACTTTTTATGAAGAAAACCATATTTATGATTTTTTGGGGGGGATTTTTGATTTTAATACTGTATTCATTTTCTGCTAGTTACAAGTTAGTGCCTGGAGATCTTACTGGTGTACAGTAAGCTGCACCTTTTCCATTCACATTGAAATGAAACAATTTGCTTATAGTAGTTTTTTTGTTTTTTCAATTATATGTAGTTGATGCTTCAGGAAGTGATCCTTTTACCAACTTTGTTCCTGGAATTCCTTGGCAATATTGGATTTTTTTAAATCATAAATGTCTTTTTCTTTGTAAGAGTTTTACAGCAATTTGTAGTGTAAAGAACCTGGTGAATTTCAGAGAAAGCTACTAGAATTATATCAGAATGGAAATACTGCTCTTTGAATATTTAGAGTCCTTGTATTATTTCTTTTGATAAGTTAGTTAGAAGTATTTGGTGGTGGTAGCCCTTGAGACTATTCTAATTTCCTTGCACGTTAAAAAATAATCATACGTTGCATTTTATGGTGACCATTATAAAACTAATATGTAATCGAATCAGAAAAAAAAAAGTTTTCAAATTTGGGATTTTAACTTCAGTAGACAAGTGTAGAAAAATCCCACTGTAAAGATCCACATAGCGTTAATTTATAGATTATTATTGCCATGTAGTTGTCAGACTACCCTTATAAGGTTTTTTTTCTGCATCATTAGTGGTTTTTTTTTTTTTCTTTTTTTCACTTTTATATTACAGGGTGAAGTTAAGGGTGACTACAGTTTGGTTGTTATGAATAGTTCACATTTATGAAATACACTAGTTGGATGTATTTGTCACTTTTTATGTATTGTATTTTTAGTGTTCTTTTCTAGTAGTTTGTGTGTAATGTATCTAGTCCAAATTAACTAAAAAGCGCAGCATTTCATATTTGTTGCTGCTGCTATTGTGAGGCAGACTTGAGCAATGTGTTTAAAATTTTCCATTGGGAAATACTGTATTTCACTAATCAAACTCTATACAAGGGTCCAGTGGAGCCCCTTGAAGGATGGGACCCATAACAGAAGGCAGGGTGGATTGAGCTAAATCAAAGCGATTGAAATCACTGATTTTAATTGCATTTTGCATTTGTACTTTCTAGTTATTTGCCTAAAGAGAGATTGATTTTCACTATTTGGCAATCATTAAAATATGTTGTTTGCAACTAAATATAGCCTTTACAATAGATTTGGTGCTTCTTTTTGCCGTGGTGGATTTGATTTAAATCAGTAGTCAGGAAGACTCACTTTAATCATCGATTTCTACATAAAAGTGCATTCTTGTTGGTTGTTACCAACCTGAAGATCCTGCATGTTCAGACATGTTCCTTTCATCATCTTCAACGCAGCTTCCTCCTGAGAAGGAATACTTCTCATGAAGTTGTTTCATTCAGGCAACCAGGCCTTGCATTTCTTTGTTGCACTGTTTGCATTTTGCATGCATGCCTCTTTTACCCACAGGTAGAGGAACTTCATTAAAATATTCCCAAACTTGTCTCTTTTACAGCCTGCTGCCATTATAGGTTTTCCCTTCTAGTGAGAGAATGGTATGGTAGACCTCAAATCAATGAAGGCTACACTCAGAAAGACCTCAAGACTTCTGGAATATGCTGCTCAAACAGTTTCTCTTTTGTTTCTCCTGCCTGTCCCTCTCTTCTCACATTTATCTCCAGACTTCTTCTCCTTGTCCAGATCTATTCCACCCCCAACAATCTTCTATTCATTGAACTTTTTTTGAAACTTTGCACTTTTAGAGAGAAGCAAGGGATTGCCTCTGTGTACACAGATTTGCAGAGGGACAATAGAGTTGAGGTCTGTTATTTCTCACCTCTGTATATTATTTATTGATTTATTTAAAAATATTTTTGTTGTTATCTCTGGAGTCACAAATCCACAGTTTGAGAACTGCAAAACTAAGCATCTCTGATGGTATCTTGTAGACTGAGCACTGAATCCCATTGGGTAGATAGAAAGATTAACCTAAATAATCTATACAGAAGCACCTGGAACCCCATAAGATTGGGTCCCTAATCTGTGAGCTATTGGAACTCATTTACAAAACTTTTCTTAAACATTACATGAATATATTGTCTCGTACTATAGAATTAGAATTTATAATCCCTATTCCATGATGAGATATCTTTGAGCTATAATGTATCTTAATTAAAACTGTTTAGGTAGGTTTTTTTCTCAAAAAGCATTTTATCAAAAAAATCAGATTTAAATAGAAAAAAATAAATAAATATATTTATTTATTTATTTAAATCATTGATTTTTATCCACCCTGCTTTTTTGCTAACCAGGAGGATGCACATCTATCACAGAAGCTAATTTGGATGGAAATTCAAATTCAATTAAAAATGCCCTAAAGTGTCATTTTAATTTTTTTATTCAAGAAACTACCTTAAAAATGTTTATACATACATAAGAAAAAAAGTTTAACAACGTGCATTTAAAACAAAGTATGTTCTGTAGTTCGTGACCTAAACTGATTATTTCTGATCACCGTGTTCTTTAGGATTTTAAAACTAGTAGATCTCATCCTCTCTCACCTAGTTTTAAGAGGAAAACAACTTTTCTGCTTTTTCAACTCCCAATTGGTTTCTTAACTTTGCATGAACTAGTCATTGAATCGAACTAGCTGATTAAACTGAATAATCTCTCTGGGCCTGCAGAAGAGGCTACTGCGGTCAAAAGCTGATTTAGCACTTCAGCAAACTCTGGTTCCAGTTCAACGGTCTGACTTTCTTTAAAATTTGGCAGCAAACCTACTCCTTAATATTTTTTGTACTTAATTTAAATGATTTGAATAGATGTAGACCTTAATATAGGTTGTCACTTTCAAATTTAATTTTAAATAGTTAAATTAACCTGCATTTAATTTAATAAGTAATCCAATTTTATTTTTTTAAATTATCTATTGTTTTAATCCACCCTGCCAGATAAGAATCTATAGGGTTGTAGCCAGACATTAGCCTTGACCAATGCCATCTTTGGAACAAAACTGGTAATCCATCATTGTTCAAATAACAAATGGTTTATTTAAAAGTGCTGACATTCCCACTTCCCACAGGACTTCATTATCTGTCATTAACTCTTTCTTTCTACATACTTTGAGATGATGAATTTCCCCCCAAATGAATTTAATTAAGACAGTGAAAGGAAAAAGAACTTTTGAAACCAGTAGCTGGATTTTTGTCAGTAAACCTCAAATCTCCAAATGCAGTCTGAGGGGGAGGTGAGGGTAGAATGCCTTCTTACTCTGATTTTAAATAGACTACTAAAATTGTGAATCCAGTCCCAGAAATATGTTCTTTATTGTGTTTTGTTTTGTTTATTCAATTGAAAATGAGACTGTTTCACTATTTTGTTTTTTAAAATTGTCCTTTAGTCTCTAATGAGTTTTAGGTGTAGTGCTGTTAAAATAATAGAAATTCTGTTTGTGTTGACATAGATGTGTAGTCCAAGCTTTTGCTGATTTAAAAATTGCTGCTTTATAGACAAGACTTGCCAAAGGTAAAAAAAAAAAAAATATAGTCAGGCTGGTCCTGTCACAGAAATAAAGAAATAGTTGCCAAGAAGCCTTTCCTCTCCTTATTTCTAGAGAAACTGGTTCCTTTAGGTCAAGGTTGGGATTTTGACTGTACTTACTATATTGATGGTGTGGAGGAGGAAAATAGCTAAACTTATGTTCCAAAAAAGTGCTTTGTCAGTATTTTAGTCTATGGCTTGGTTTACTCTTAAAACTTATACCAGCATCACTTCGTCAGTCAGGGATATGAAAAGACTACACAACCCTAGTGACATAAAACCCCAGTGTAGCTGCAGCTATGCTGATAGAAGAGTGATTCTGTTGGCATAGTTAACGTAATTTGGAGAGGTGATGTTCCTACACCGTTAGACAAAAACCTTCTATGGATGTATGCTGCATGTAGAGGGTTATGCTGGCATAGGGTCTTGTGTAGACATATCCTCTTTGTTTTTAGCATAGTTAATCTGTTAAGTATTGATTAAACATATATGGGAAGGAAAGTTAAGCTTCTCTTTTGGTCAAATGGTACTTAATCATGTCATTTAATGAAAACACTTAATTCTGACTTGGTCCCTAGGCTTGCAGTCTTGAATTGGAGTAAGGCAATTTTTAAAATATTTCAACCTCTTAGCATATTGTCTTACAGGGGGATCAGTGGTAATCAGGACTTGGAAAAGTCCATTTGCCTATGTAGATTATAAAGCTTTAGAAGGTGAATGCTGTCAGTTTTCTGCAGAATCTAAACTTTAAATTAAGAAAATTCTAGACCTTATGGTTATGAAAATAGCCTTCCAAATGTGAACTGGGTGTAACTGATGCAGTACTGTATTCCTAAGCCTGCAGGCAGTGTGCTCCTTTGCTTCTGCTGCTGCTCAAAGTTTTCCAAGTTGTAGCACAGCAGCTTTTCAACTACTGATGTTTGGAAGGTTTGCGGAAGCAGGAAAACTGACGAGTCATAAGAATGGCCATATTGGGGCAGACCAAAGATCCTTCTAGCCCAGTATTCTGTCTTCTAACAGTGGCCAGTGCCAGGAGCTTCAGAGGGAATGAACAGAACAGGTAATCATCAAGTCATCCATCCCCTGTCGTCCATTCCCAGCTTCCGGCAAACAGAGGTTAGGGACACTATTCCTGGCTAATAGCCATTAATGGACCTATCCTCCATGAATTTATCTAGTCTTGGCCTTCACAGCATCCCCTGGCAAAGAGTTCCACGGGTTGACTGCATTATGTGAAGAAATACTTCCTTTTATTTGTTTTAAACCTGCTACCTATTAATTTAATTTGGTGACCCCTAGTTCTTGTGTTTATGAGAAGGAGTAAATAACACTTCCTTATTTACTTTCTCCACACCTGTCATGATTTTATAGACCTCTGTCATCTCCCCGCTTAGTTGTCTCTTTTCCAAGCTGAAAAGTCCCAGTCTTATTAATCTCTCCTCACTTTCGCTCCTCTGCTACTTATGAAAATTGCGAGCATCAAGAGAGATGAGCTGTAGCTATTAGTTGGGCAGGAAGAGTCAGAAATCATGCTGAAGTGGAGGAATTAGTTGAAAAGAAAGAGGAAATAGATATAGGCAATTGAGAAAATACACCTTGATCTCTTACAGAAAAAGGGGGGTGAAATCCAGGGGGAAATGTATTAAACATGGTTGGTATTCACTAAATATATTTTTCAGTTAACTTCACTGAATAATTTATTTTTGTGATTGGCTCAAATATATGCCCTAAATACCAGTGAAACTTGTACTACTATCAATAAATACTTTGTATAGTTCAGACTGCCCTAATAAAAAGTTAACTTCCAAAACCATTACGTTGATAATGTTACACTTAAACCCACTACATGACTGTGTTATTCCTCTCAGATGCAGACTTGGCTCTGTGGGACATAGCATGGTTTAGTGTTTCATCCTGTCTAGTAGGCCTGGAGCTAGAAAATTGTGTACACTTTTTCAAGCCTTGCTGGTCCTAACGTTGGTAGTGCATCTGTTGTTATGCCCTGGATCTGCTAATCTGTCCAATGCTAGAAGACATTAGGGGATAATGGCTAATGGGAAAGGTAAGGAAGGAGAGAAGAGGCCAAAGACCATTAAACGAAGGAAAAAATGGAAATGTATGTCCCATTAGGCACTGTTTCTCTGGTCAGTTGCAGTCAAGAGGTGTTGCCTCCAAAAACAAACAAACAATCCCATGTGGGTATTGGCAAGAGAATGGGAGAGGCATGAATTACTCCTATCACCTGACTTCAGGTAAGAAAAAAAAAATAGGGGTTTAACTTGTATTTAAAAAAAAAAAAAAAAAAAATTGACCCGTTCTCATGTTGATCTCTAGCGAGTCTTCTGACATGAATTTTTGCTGCTCCTCCTTTACACGCATCAACTGCTGTCTGTCTTTTTGGTGCCTAGGTTCTGCTGCTAGCTGCCTGACTCTTCAAAGCTAATTGTTTCAGGACATTCAGCCTCATAATATGTGAGTGGCTTTTAGAATAATTAGTGCTAAAGAGCGAACTAAAAACATCTTTAACTGAGTACTTGGTGGCTCACTGGGTTTTCAACATTCTATTTATATAGCCTGCAGTGGATAAAAATCAGAGTCCTTAAAGTGATGTGCTTGATAGGGGAAAATGTGATCCACCACAGGATCTAAGCACAACTCACCATTTTCTCATAGAAGGCATAGGTAGACTCCACTGTGTCAGAGCTAATTTGTGCTGATATTGATGTCAGCAGCCTCATAAATTCTGGGATGTTTGGATGAAAAATGAAAGTAGGTTGTTGGACAGAAACTTACATGGATTCTAAAAGTGTGGGGTGGGAGGATCGGGGGGAGGAATTAAACAGTTTAAAGACTTGAATGACATTCCTGCCTCTGAGGTTCCTTTGGCTAATTCTTTATGGATGGTAAAGACTACCCTTCCCCACCTCATTTTTTAAACCTAAACCCACTTTTGAGTTAGCTTCTTCAGTGAATGTAGCTGATCTATAACATGACTGTATTTACAGTGTGTTGGTTCTGTGGCACACATGCTGAAATGTATCCCTTTATACAGAAGTAAACTTGTTGAAAGAATACATTTATTGCAGTGTAGGAGAATGCATTTAGGACTACAGTGTTTGTCTTGATTATGTGAATTTGGTGGAAAAATACTGTGGCATTTTTGGTAAAAAGGGATTGTATCAGGAATTTTTTATAGCACATGACTTAAAATATTATGAAACTCAGGGTATTTACATAAAATGATCAGATATGCAAGATTTAATCCATTTTTGTCCCCCTGTGCTTGAAATGCTCAGTTGTACTAGGAGGAGGGCTGAGTAGGTTTGTATGAAAAGCTGTATAAGCCTGACTAGAGTTGTTCCCGTACAGTGATCTCTGTTTGTTTTCTATAATTAAAACTAGGTTTAAACAATCTGATTTTTCTGCATGCTGTGTTGTTTATACTTTAACCATTTTTAAATAGTAGATGGAACTTTTACTGCTTAGTTTTACTCTTCAGCTGGGGATAACCATAAAACTACAATTTAAACAAATCCTATTTACTTATACAGAGGGGGAGGAGGGATAGTTCAGTGGTTTGAGCATTGGCCTGCTAAAGCCAGGGTTGTGAGTTCAATCTTTGAGGGGGGGCCACTTAGGGATCTGGGGCAAAATCAGTACTTGGTCCTGCTAGTGAAGGCAGGGGACTGGACTCAATGACCTTTCAAGGTCCGTTCCAGTTTTAGGAGATGGGATATCTCCATTAATTAATAAATAAATAAATACAAGGGATTGGCAACTTGAGGCCTGCCAGGGTAAGCCCTTTGGGAAGCCGGGTCGGTTTATTTACCTGCCGTTTCCGCAGGTTTGGCCGATCGCGGCTCCCGCTGGCTGCGATTCGCCGTTCTGGGCCTATGGGGGCTGCGAGAAGCCGCGGCAGGTACATCCCTCGGCCCGCGCCGCTTCCCGCAGCCCCCATTGGCATGGAACAGCAAACCGCAACCGGTGGGAGCCGCGATCAGCCAAACCTGCGGACACAGCAGGTAAACAAACCGGCCCGGCCCGCCAGGGGGCTTACCCTGGCAGGCCGTGTGCCGAAGATTGCCAATTCTTGACTTATACAGTTTTTCAAAAAAGTCAATTGTGTGAAGCAGCAGTTACAAGTGTGTGTACAATTAATGTATGAAAGATTGCTGCCTTTTACACTGTGCAATTTAATTGTCTGATGGATACAGACAAGCTTCTACCTCTACTTTTCCTATAATTTTTCATGTGTATTCTTCAGATAATGTGTGGATTTCTAAAATCACTGTGATTTATTTTCCTTAAGAGTAACCAAAAGTAAGTTGTCAATTACTTAGTGCTATTTGGAGCAGAATTAAAAGATCACATCTAAAATTCTTAAATAATCACTTTTGTATGAATTATAAAGTCCTCTTTTACATTCTCTTATGGGAAAAATCTAGAAGTCCAGGGAAGTTTTTCAGATTTGCCTCACCTAGCACCATGCCACTTAATTTAATAATAAATAAAATTATATTCAATATACTGTTTTCTTTTGACTTCTACTCTTATTCAGAAAATGAGCAGAGTGATTGTCTTTGGATTCACCCTTACTTTTTTTTTTTTTTTTAAGAATATTTTAAATCGCATAAAAACCAGGGCCTAAAACTAGTTTTGGTGGTGGTGGTGAATATTATGCAGTATAAAACCACACCACTTGTAACAGGCAGAATTTAAGGTATTATGTTTAGTTAAAAAAAAACTGTATGTGCAGTTAATTTGTATACAGTAAACATGAATTTGAATCAGTTCAGTCCATAGCATTCATATATTTTATGCCTGAGTAATTTGAGCCAGATTCTGTCACTCTTATTCATGTTGACTAGTACCTTATTCTGAGAGTAGTCTCAGAAGAAAGATATTACCAAATGTTCATAAGGGTGGTGGAATCTTTCTTTTGATTAAAGCATTACCCATTAACATGCTAACCAGTATTTTATTTTGAAAGTAGGCAGGACTTGTATTCTGAAGTATCTTTCACTGAGTTTTGGAAGCTGTAGGCCAGATCCTGGCCCCCAGTACGGTTCCTTTGTGATAGTCTGTGCAGAGGGGCCTATCTGAGTCTTCCTGGGGAATCCCTATGTGTCATAAAGCTGGCATACCTGTCTCAGCAGCACCTTCTCCTGGTACTTCTGGCATAGGGGATATGTCGGTGCACCTGGAGCAGGGTCTGTGGCTAGAAAAAGTTGCACTTTGCTGATCCCTAGCTATCAGAGTGGCTCCTTTTGGGGCCACTGGAGCTGGGTGCAAGTTAGAGCAGCATTAAAGATGCTGTGACTTATGCTAGGGGCCAAATGATGTGTTTGGCAGCCTCAGGAATCTGAAGGGAATTTACTCAACCTGTAGTTTAAGCCCCATAAGTAATCTAAAATATATCTGTTTATATTTTTGTCTGAGACTTGCCTTGAATATGACAGGAGTTACTGTTCCTTTTGATGCTTGTGTATTACTATTTCTTTAGCTCCAGCAGTGTTCTTATGACTGTACGAAACAGTGTGTCCCTGATGTGCAGCATTTATAACTATAGCTCTTTATTAAGGTTTTAAGGAAGGGAGGGTGGAGCACAAGGTAATGCCCCCAATGGTAGAAGATTAAAAATATGGAAAAGTAGCCCTACTTGCTTTTTTGGCTACTATTTTAAATTAATGGTGACATAGGATAACTCTTTTAGAAAAGGGAATGTGCGGTCTTTTTTTTTTTTTTTAAACTTAGGGCAGGTCTACACTGACGTTCTGAGATCGATCCACCGGCGGTCGATTTAGTGGGTCTAGTAAAGACCTGCCAAATTGATGCAGATCGCTCTCCAGTCGACCCCTGTGCTCTATCCCTGACAAGAAGAGTAAGGTAAGTCGACAGGAGATTTTTTCTCCCGTCGATCCCCTGCGGTGTAGATCCCGCAGTAACTAGACCTAAGATACGTCAACTCCGGTTACGTTATTCATGTAGTTGGAGTTGTGTAGCATAGGTCGATTTACCGTGGTAGTGTAAACATAGCCTTAGTGGTTTCAGGGATTAATTTGGAAGGAACCGGTAAATTAAAGCTAATGAGTGACATGTACGCATTGAGAGGAGAATAAACTAGCATCTATTCTACATAACGGAAAAGAAAACTACAAATTTGAGAATAGCTAGTAGTCATCTCTTCTGTTTCTCACTTAGCCTGGAGTGCTACAGTATAGAGCATTTATTTAGTATTTCTCTTTTAGGGCAAAATCACTCTCTCTGACAGTTTTGTCTCTTCTTAGATTTATTTTTAGTCTATTCAGTCCCTTTTCAGAGAAATAACACCAGTGGACCATCCCTGATGAAAATTAAAGTAAAAATTATGTGGTTCTTGTGCTGTTTGGCTAAGTTCTTCACCCTTTTTCCTTTAGTGCAGTATTACTTTAGTATATTCGTGTCAAGAAAAACACCACAAGGAATGGCTGACGATGGTTTAAATATAATTTTTCAATGAACATATTTTTGGCTAACGTCTTGTGCATATGTTACATAGGAATCTGTCTTGAAGAAAAATTAAACCTCTAGTGACACTATAAATTATTTAGATAGCTCATGTCTGCTAGTAAAAGCAGAAGTCAATTACACCGGGAAGGAAAAGGGCCTGTCCCCTTTCTTAGTGAGCATGTCAGTTTAAACGTAACTCTGAATCCTGACCCAAGTTTTGAATTCCAAACTTGTTAAAAGATTACTCTTGATTCCAACTTTTCAAATGGTAATAAGACACCTTTTTTAAAAACAAATGCTTTTAGTTATTCTTCGTTTGGCTACAGCTAATAAAATACTGTCTGGATAGGATAACTGTTCATTGGTCAAACTCTTAATTTATAACTGTTAAAAATAATGCTTCCAGTTGCACCCTTAGCAGGAAAAATATAAATGTGTAACAGGAACTTAATCTCCAAGGGTTTTGGATAAGCCTTCTTACTGTTTCTGTCTTTAACTATTTAGCAATTGCTGTGTCTCATAAGAAAACATCCTTTGTAAAGGCTTAACTTTCAATTTGTTTTATGATCAGAAGCAGAATTTAAAAATGTAAAAGTTCATTTGGTCACCCAAGATGTGAAAGCTACTGTTGAAATGGCCACTTGTCCACAAAATGATTTGTCACGTGTTGGTTGGAATGTGAAGCACATATGGAAAACTCTGATGATCATATATTGAAACTAACATTGTATCAGCCTGTGCTATAGAAATGAGGTTTTAAAACTTGCAACAACAAAAATAGACCCTGATTATTTTTTCTTTTGTATTCGATATTTGCCTAGGGATGGATATTGCTGTCTTGCTCTTGTTTTGCCTTTGGAAACCAGATGTTCCACTTAAATATTTCATCAGGAAAAAAATCATTAACCTGCATAAATCCTGTCTAGAAGTAGATATGATTACTTTAATGTAGCCTGATCTATCCTACAGAATTGGGTTGATGTAAGTTGCCTTATGTCAAGCATCTAAACTACAGCCTTGCTCCCACTGATGTAAGGCCTTGTCTACGCTACGGGAGGAGATCAGTCTAAGTTACGCAACTTCAGCTACTTATCCTGGGGTCCATACTATGCTATGTCAATGGGAGATGCTCTCCAGTTGACTCCACTTGCACTTGTTCAGGTAGAGTCCTGGAGTCGACGGAAGAGCAATCGGAGGTTGATTTAGTGGGTCTTCAGTAGACCCGCTAAATTGACTGTCTGATGCCTCGATCCCCCGGTAAGTGTAGACAAGCCCTAAGTGCTCTACTATACTGACATAACTCAATTTCCATGAGAGGCGTAGGGCTTATGTCAGTGTAGTTAGGGCGACACAGTGTCTGTGTAGACACTGCATTATTTACATTAGCTGGCTGTTATTCTTGTCAGTTTCACTGCTGGTGCTGGAGCTGTGAAATTGACAAGAAAGGCTGTTAGGCTCCGGGCTGTGAACCCTGCATGGGTTCACAGCTTGGGTTGCCATCCTGGAGCTGGTGGGAGGCTCCCAGCTGGGCTGCTGCCCGGACTCCCTATTCCCTGCTGGAAGCCCAGCTGCCCCCCTCGGGGCTCTGCTCCCAGCGCCTCTGTGTTTGTGTGCTGGTGGTGAGATCTGCTCCTGGAGCCCAGGTGACAGCTCCATGTGGAGCAGAGAGACCCGGTGACAGCCTGGCTCCTGGCAGGGAGCCTGGACTCTCTGCGCCCCACACTGCCCCTCTTAAGTCAGTGGAAGCACTCCTCGTGAGGACGTGCACCACCGGCAGAAGGAGGGTTATGTGGACATAGGTCGGCTGAAGTTTGTAGTGTAGACATGCCCCTAGTTTCAAAGGTGATTTATGCTGCTTGTAACTGATGTTAGTTGGTAAAGGAGTTAGGTATGAAGGGAGAAGTGGTTCTTACATCAGTAATCTAGATTTAGTTAATGTCTTTCACTACTTCATTTCATTTGAGGGACTGTTTGATTCATAAGGTTTTGCATAGTGAAACGGAAGCTGTATTATTGATGAGTTTGTGTCCTGAAATATATTTGTCTGTGTTGCCAAAATATTAACAAGGGACTCCTTTAAATTTTATCTCACTCATTGATGAATACAGGTAAACAGCAAGGTTCCCCAAAGATCTGTACTGGGAGCTGTGCTGTTCAGCATATTCATAAATGATCTGGAAAAGGGGGTGAAGAGTTGAGGGGGCAAAATTTGTGGATGATACAAAATAATTCAAGATAGTTAAGTCCAAAGCTGACTGCAGAAACTTACAAAGGGATTGCACTAAAGTGGGTGCCCTGTCACAAGATAGATATATTAGAATTTGAATAGGTACAGAAAAGGGCAAAAAAAAAAAAAAGAAAGAAAAAGATTGAGGGTATGGAATAGCTTCCAAATGAGGAGTGATTAAAAAAGCCAGGGACTGTTCAGCTTAGAAAAGAGATGACTAAGGGGAGATGTGATCTAGGTCTATAAAATCATGACTGGTGTGGAGAAAATGAATAAGGAAATATTATTTACCCTTTCACATTACACAAGAGCCCAGGGGTCATCTCATGAAATTAATAGATAGGTTTAAAACAAACATTAAGGAAGTACTTCTTTCCACAATGCATAGTCAGCCTGTGGAACTTATTGCTCTTGGTTGTAAAGGCCAAAAGTACAAATGGGTTCAAAAAAGTTCGATAAGTTTATGGAGGATAGGTCCATCAGTGATTATTAGCCAAGATGGTCAGGGAGGCAACCCCATTCTCTGGGTGTCCCTTAACCTCTGACTGCCAGAAGATGGGACTTTGTGACAGGGCATGGATCACTCACAATTGCCCTGTTCTGCTCATTCCCTTTGAAGCATCTGGAACTGGCCACTGTCAGAAGGCAAGATGCTGTGATAGATGGACTGTTGTTCTGACCCAGTCGGGCTGTTCTTGTGTAATTATTTTCCCTGCTCCTCAAAAATAAATCACTTAATTCTGTGCTCTTGTAACTTATTTGATCCTAGTCTTTTTTGTCAAGGTTATAAAATCAGTTTTTAATATTTTGTGACTTGATGGTCTTTCCTAGGATGTTCATTGTCAGGGCAGATTTCAGCTGTCGGCATTCTTTGTACAGTATGGGATATGCCACTCAGTGGCTATAGTGGCACTGGTAGAGGATCTCTTTATCGCTATGGGCAAAGGATGAGCATCCATGATTATACTGTTGGATATATCAGACATCAATCTTCACCCCAGTCGGTCATGGTGCTGCTAACTCGCCTTCAAGATTTATTAGGAGTGGACATTGTAGCATTGGGTTCATTTTCCCTTGTACAAATTCCAATATGTTTTGGTGGGTAACATTTTCTCTCCACCAAGAACTCGTGTGGAGTCCTGCAGAGCTTAATTCTATCTCAACTCCATTTCAGCATACATTGTTAGCCTCCCCATGTTTCTCAATGCCCCCGATATACCACCACTTAACTAGAGGTCTCTCAGCAGCTATATCTAGTGTTGTCATTCTTCAAGAGAGCTTGAGATAAATAGCACCTCAGTGATGGGTAACGGAGGAGTTGTAGAGATATTGAACTAACCTTCTGATTATTTAAGAATTGGACTTGTAGCCGGTACACACAGAAATATACTTTAAAATATACACTCAAAATAATCTGCCTATTTGAGGATCCATGAAAACAATGATATTTTATTTTTTAAAGGCAGTCTTTGCATTTTGTAGATGGCATTTTAAAAGCCTCATAAATTGGAGGTAAAGCTAAGCATTGGTTAAGAGGAAGAATTTGCAAGACACAGACTGGAGATCATTGTTAGTCAGAATAGACTTAAAGTACATAAATGTAATTTTTATTCTAGAAATTAGCATGCCAGTTAATACCTCTTTCAGATGACGATCTTAAATTGATGTAAGGAAGGACAACAAACTAGAATAAAATGGATATGATCATTTTAAAAATTGCCAACTCCCTGGTTTAAATAGGTTCCACAGGATCTCGCAAAGAACTGATGTCTTTGAGAAAGTGTCTTCTGCCTTGCTGTTAGAGTTAGCTGCACCTTTGTGATTTTATGGTTAACTTCACTGGTTTTATAATACTGGTTTAATAATAGATTTCCAGTTATTCCTAAAGTTTAATGCAGTATCATTTATGTACACCCCTAAACACTGTCAAAACTTGTTTATAGTTTTAACCTGCATAGTGTTTTGTTTTGTTTTAAATATCTTGGAGAAAGCAAATGGAAATCATAAACATAAAAATGTTTACAATAAGAAATTGAACCTTTATTTAAATTCCAGTTCATAATTCTTCTGCATTCAAAACAAAAAAACTGTTCTCTTTTGATATTTAGTTTATGTGTTATGAGAATTAATCAAAAATGAATTCTGCAGAGATTTGTATTTTTGCTATAACAAAGAATGTAGATATGGCTCAGATTAAACAAATCTTTCTTCTGGGCTTAAACTAATATCTAACTTCTGAAGGTTGATAAGAATCTGTACCTCAGGAAAATCTACTCTATAATTGCCTAATGCAGGATTAATTGCACTTCCTCTGAAGCACTAGGTATGGGCAGTTGTGGGTGAGGAGAAACTAGACTAAATCTAGACCATTGATCTGCCTTGATATGGCAATGCCTGTGTCTCTAATCAACACTTAGGACAATTAATGAGTAGGTCTGTCAATTTTTGCTTCCCTTTTCTCCCCATACATGTGGCAATTAGCTTTGTTTATCTAGTTTCTTCTGAACGTTCTACTTTTCTACTGCTGAGGGGAGCTTCTGATTTTCAAAGACCCTCTGAAGTAGCATGGTAGAGATGTGTCCGATCACCAGAGTAGGCACTTTATTCTATCAAGAGGAGAAATCCATAGAAGCTACTTAAAATGGTGCCTTTTTGAAGAGGCAGGTAGAAGGCGCAGTAATGATTGTTTGTTTCCCTCCTTTAGAGGACTGCACTACTAGGAAATGCTTGCAGATGTGATGGCAACAGGAGGCACTATTCCCTTTCAGGTGCCATGGCCTTTGCTGCTTCTGTTTCCTGTCCATCTCATCAGTTCTAGTGTCCAGAGAGAGAACTTGTATTTATCCACTTTGAGAACTAGGAGGTGCTCTCCTCTTCATACACTATGGGAGGGGCCTCAGGGCAGGCACGCCTCTCCTGAAGAGTGCTCGGGTTCTCCAGAGGGGGAGGACGGTCCCCATTATGCAGGAACACTTCTGGCTATCTGGCACTAAGAACCATTATGTTCTAATTCAGGCAGTGTGGTTAGTCTGGCTTTTGTTGTTTGTTTGCTGCCACAGCAGGAAGATCCAGGGGTGTGGCTGTTCAGATTCAAGGAAAAATCTGCTGTTTTTTGCTCCTGACCATGAGGATATCTTTTCCATCCACTAGAAAGGCCATGTGTAAGCATTGCCTTTGGCATCAAGTCCTGAGGAAGGTCTAGTCAGTCAAAGGATTGCTGGTCCCCATAGCTCCTGACTGTATTTGAAGATTTTTTTGTCTTGTATCTGTCTTGTATCAGATTTTGACTGTGATGGCAGAGACCTGTTCCTCCTCCTGACTCCCATATCCTCTAGCATCAGGGCTGGTAGCTCTTGGTGTATTGGAATAGCTGCAACTTAAAACTTTGTATATGAGAGGAAATTCCTGGAGTGCCAGGTCATCAAAATGTTACTGAGCTCATGAAAGTATTTTAAATACCGAGAGAATTATTTAAATTGAACTTGGGAAAAGTTGTCTTTCTGGGTACCGTTTTTTTATTGCTCAAGGTGGGCCCTATCCTATTTCTCAAGTACTGAAATTCTTTCATAAAGATTTGAGAGAGAAGCAGCACTTAGAATCATGAGGGGTGGCATTATTGTTAGAGGCTAGCAGTGGTGATATAGGGAATCTATTGATAGGTTCTGATGCAATGGCCTCTTCAAGATTTGTGCAGTGGTATGCCTGGCTGCTAGGTCTCATACCAGTCCTAGGTCTTAATTTTGATTCTCCACTGGCTGTTTTTCTTCTAACTTTCTTCCTCTCCTTAGTCTCTCTCCTTCTCTAAGTTCTCAGTATGGTTGCCAGTATTCATAGCCAAAGTCCTCTTCAGTTCACTGGGAGTCAAGCCACATTCCACCAAAGCAATGATCATTTCCTGTGCAGTAAAGAGATTTTGCTAGGCTGCCACCTGACGGTGAGTCCACTCCTTCAAATGTCAGTGTTTTCTTAGCTGTGTCAATTAGTTGCAGAATCTTGGAGGCTGTAATCCAAGGCAGCTTGGTCCAATTTTTTGAATATTTTAGTCCCACTTGGGATTTGTGGGCTCTGCTAGATGTGACCTGTGTTCCAGATGAGTGAAGCCAATACAGAAAAAGAAATATTAGTATGAGTTGGTATATTTGGATTTCTCCATGGTGCTCTCTCATTCAGAAAGGTCATCCAGCATTCAACTATGGTGTTCTGAAATGGGTTTATTACTAGCTAAAGAAGAAAAGGTATGCCTGCAGCATGAGTATGAGGCTACGTGTGAAAAATCCTCAGTTCAGGATGAATAAAACTACCTGTTGACTTGCAAATAGGAGGTATAACCATGTTCCATAATTACAAGTTAGAATCAAAACTTCCTTTCCACTGTACAGCAGATTGAGAGAGAGAGCGCAAGTTTGTCTTTTTGGTTTTCCAGTCTTTGTCTCACAAATCTTGACAGTGCATACATCAGAATTGAAATTCTGATGCACCCTAAAGTAATAAGATACTGTAAGATATAATATATGGGTTATTTCAATGGTCTTCATGACAGAGGTTTTCTGATTCTCTTCATTCTAATGAGAAATCCGTTTATTTTACAACATTGGTTTAAGTAACTAAAATGTTCATAAGTATTTCAAGTATTGATACAATGATCAATGTTGTTGTGTTCTGGGAGTAATACAGATATTGTAATTAGGTAACCACACCCCAATGTGGGGGAAATAAATTTGTACAACTGGGATATCTGGTGTGTCAGAAGATTTAAATTCTGTTAGTAGTCCTCTTCTGGTCTTCACTGTAGCTGGAATGCCAAGGGTTTTACTTCATCTCAACCACTCTCAAATGACTCTTAGGAAAGTAATTCCACAAAATCAGAATCCTAGTTAGTGTGTATAGCAGGGGTCGGCAACGTTTGGCACGCGGCTCGCCAGGGTAAGCACCCTAGCGGGCCGGGCCAGTTTATTTACCTGCTGACGTGGCAGGTTCGGCCAATCGCAGCCCCCACTGGCCACGGTTCGCCGTCCCGGGCCAGTGGGGGCGGTGGGAAGCTGCGGCCAGCACATCCCTCGCCCGCGCTGCTTCCCGCTGCCCCCATTGGCCCGGGACGGCGAACCGTGGCCAGTGGGGGCCGCGATTGGCCGAACCTGCCGCGTCAGCAGGTAAATAAACTGGCCCGGCCCGCTACGGTGCTTACCCTGGCGAGCCGCATGCCAAACGTTGCCGACCCCTGGTGTATAGTGTATGCTATATAGAGAAATTACAACTGTTGATTTTAAAATCAAAATGGTAGTTATGAGGAGATGGGTTAATGGCCTGAAGGAAGGGGAGGCTGTCAGTTTCTTGATAGATACATTTCTTTCATGTTTCTGCATCACTAGTGGTGTTTATATATCTTTATATATCCTTTTTATTATAAACAAATGTTTAAGAAACAAGTGTTTGTGGTGAATGGTTTCTAAAATGCTGCTTAGTACATGAGGCATTTATTTCTCATTCTCTCACACATACTCAACCTTCTAGATATTTTTTCCCTATTTCATTTTTTTCATGAAGGTCCAATGTTGCAGATATCCTGCCTTGATCAAAAAAATGGGAAGATGTCCCTTGGCAGTACATCTGTCTGTTCTAACTTTACCACAAGTGTTTCTGTAGGAATTCTTTAATTTCTGCAGGAACTGGAAAACAGGATACTAGGCCCGGGATACTGATATATATTTATCTGAGCAGTGTGTTTAGTAGGTAGTATGTAGTGTTAACCAAAGGGCCACTTGCACAAGTTCTTAGGCATCATTCACTGCAGTTCTCACATGAAAATCCAGAAGAAGAAACAAACTTTAAAAGCCAGTTTAAACTCTCTTAAATGTTTAAATTGAAGATTTGTGTCAAATAATTACATTCTTAGTTCAAATTCATTCTGTACCGAATTGTATATTAGACCTCCAGAATCAACCTATGTTTATCAAGGTCTCACTTTAAACTTAATGGGATGCTGAAACATTAATTTTTAACATACATCAGAATTTAAGCTATTATAGTGTCTGTGATATTAAAATACATATTTATTTTTTAAATTGCTACTTTGGTTTTGTGCCTTTCATCAGAAGGCACAAACCTGTGTTCAACTTCTCTGAGACCTCAAAGGAAAATGACCTTTTTTGTTTTACTCCTGGTGGAATTCTGCTTCCCCGTAGAAAAATGACTTTCTGACAGGGAAGCAAAGGGAAGCCATGAGAGCAGTCATGCGACCCTCCCCAGCAGTATGTTTTGGGTGCCCAGGGCAGCCGGCAGAGAGGTAAATCACAATGGGTCAGGGGGACTGGGGAAGACCCAAGAGGTGGCTCCTACACTGCGCTGGGCTCAGCTGCTAGTCCCGGCTGGGCTGGGGAGGACGGGACTTCCTCTTCCCCTGCACGGCATCCGGAGCCGGGTCAGACCCACCCCCAGATTTCTCCCCCAGCTGCAGGAAGCTCTGCAAACTCTCTACCCCCCACCCCCACCCCTGCTTCCTGCACCCATCACTCCTCAGCTGCAGGGGGAGGGATCCCTGTACAGGGGGGCTGCTCCCCCACCCGCCCAACCCCTGTGCATCCAGACCCCCTCATACCCAGACCCTTTCATTGAGCCTCACTGCATTCAGAACCCTCCCTGATGAGCCCCACTTGCCCTGTACCTGGACCACCCCAATGAGCCACCCTCACCCGAATACCCATTCCACAGAGCCCCAACCAGCTGCACCTGGATCCCCACCCCAATGAGCCCTTCCTCCTCCAGCATCTGGACTCCCCCACTGAGCCCCTCCCACACACAGACCCCCCTGCCAAGCTCTATCCCCACACACCCAGACCCTGCCTTGCTGAGCCCCAACCACCTTCACCTGAACCCCCCTGCACGGTCCCATTACTATTGCACCCAGAAACCCCCTCCCCCCCCCCCAACAAGCCCCTGTGCATCCAGATCCCCCTTGTACCTGGATCCCACACTGAGCCTCCTGTACCCAGATTGCCCCACACCTGGATCCCCCCATACTGAGCCCATCCCACACTGAGCCGGCCTGCCCGCACCTGGCACGGAGGGGCAGGGCCCTGGAGTGTTTCTGGGCAGGCCCGGTCCTTGCGCTGTGTCAGGGTTGGGTGCACATTGGGGAGCTGCTCAGTGATCTCCCCCCTCTGTGCAGCCTGTGGCTTGTGCTCCCCAATGCCATGCTGGAGCCTCCACAATTATTTGACAAAATGTGTAGAATTTTAAAATATTGTGTGCATAATTTTTTTGTGTGTAGAATTTTAATTTTTTGGCTCAGAATGCCCTCAGGAGTATTGTTTGCATCAAAACCAGATAGTAAAAATAAATTCAGTAAAGGACTCTTTTTTTTTTTTTTGGCTACAGATATACGGGCCATCCTCTTTTTTAAGGCTTTTCAACACTAGGAGACTGGGAATTGGATGGAGCATTGACTTTTTTTTTTTTTTTTAAAGGGGTAGAAATTCTGTTTCCTTAAGCCCAAATTCTGCATGAATATTGAATTCAGGACAGGGAAATATCAATCAGTTGGACAGTGACCATTGAAAGTGTACAGTTTATTGTTGTGCCATATAGCTTATTCTGTTCAAGGAAGTGTAATAAGTAGAAAATAAAACCTGGAGTGAAATACCTGCCCCATTAAAATAATTGGTGCATTGACTTTAGTGGGATCAGGATTTCACTGTTGGAGTGCAGGTTAAATAATGTAGATTCAATAACTAGAAACAATGCCTGATTTCAGATTTGGCAGAGGCCCAGATCTTCCTTTTATGGTCTTTCCATAGAAATGGAAATGATTTTATCTCCCATATTGTGTAATTAAGCGGTGACACATCATCAATTGAGTTACGGCGTAATGATTCATTTTATTAATCATCTACACATGGAGGTGTGCATTCAGTAAATCATAGTTCATAACCTAGAGCTTCTTAAAATGATTTTTTCTTAAAAATACTTTGGTTTATTAAACATCTCTCTTTCCGGTTTGGCAGAATGACCTTATCCGCACATTAAGTGGAGGGGACAATTATTGCTCCTTTAAGGGTGAAGAGAGAGCAGAAGGTGTGTTGCCCCCTTTAAGGATAGCTAAAGAACCAGTGAGTTAATTGCAACATGGAGGCAGCTGCACCCAAGTCCGTGTGGGGGACACTGATCCATTCCTCCCTCAGGTGATCAGAGGGAGGAGGACTATTTATGTCCATGTCTGGACAGTGAAAGCCCTCTTTTCACCTGAACAGGCTGTGCAGTACCTGCCTTCCTACACATGGAAGTAGTTGAAACACTAGGTTTTCGTTATGATCTGCTTTGGGCATTGTTAGTCGCTCCTTTCTTGGGGGGACTGGGAAATAATTTTTTCTTCGCTGCCATATTGGCCACGGCAAAGTTTGGGGTTTGAGGGGCAGGGGCAAAGAATGAAAGGAAGGCTAGGCTGTGATCTTGCAATTCCTTATGTAAGCTTGGGGCAGATGTCCAGTGCACATACTTAGTAGGGGTTGGATATGGTGATCAATAAAATAGATTGGGAAAGGATTTAAAAGAGAGATTCTTAAAAGGAGTGGAAATGGTGTGATAGTGGGGGATTTGTGGCTCCTGTGACCGGTATGGCAGAGAGTCAACCCCACACCTCCTTTATAACCTCCCTTAATCCTCATTTGAGGGTGTGGGGAGGCAGCAGTGGGATGGCAGGGGACCAGGATGGGTAATAGGGAGGGATGTCAGCAGCTCCTTGGGCATATGTAAATGATTATGGGATTACCTGCATTGTACAATTTTATCTGCTGCATACTCCCAGATATTTAGGACTAAAGTCATGGCCTAATTAATCCATATCCAGTGTCTTCTGTCCTCCTTCTGGCATAGCCAGACAAGTGCACTATCCAATCAAACCTTGCTTGAGTATTGTTAATAAGCTTCTCTGTCCTCCATCAGACTCCAGACAGAGACTGATACTCTTACAGTTGTTACAGGAGCTATGTCAGGACTCCCAGAGTGCTGCTCCCCATTAATTGCATAACACACACATTACTTTCTGCTGCACACAACTTTCCCCCATCCTCTCTCTTTTTTTCTTTTTGTAGACCGTCTTTACACCTGGTCTACACTAGGAATTTACTTCTGTGTAGCTACAGTAGCTCTTCACTTAATGTTGTAGTTATCTTCCTGAAAAATGTGACTTTAAGCGAAACGATGTTAAGCGAATCCAGTTTCCCCATAAGAATTAAGGTAAATGAGGGGGTTAGGTTCCAGGGAAATATTTTTCACCAGACAGAAAACTATATATTATATAGATATACACACAGTATACGTTTTAAACAAACAGTTTAATACTGTTCACAGCTATGATGATTGTGAAGCTTGGCTGAGGTGGTGAAGTTAGAGGGAGGGATATTTCCCAGGAAATGCCTTCCTGCTAAATGATGAACTAGCACTTGGCTGAGCACTCCAAGGGTTAACCCATTGTTGTTAATGTAACCTCTCACACAAGGCAGCACGAACACGAGGGAGGGGAGACAGCATAGCAGACAGAGACAGACACACACCTTGTGTGTGGGAGAGAGAGAGAGATGCACACTGCCCCTTTAAGTAAGCTAACCCGCTCTTAAGTGCATTGTCTTTTTAAGTGGATCAGGAAGTTGAGACAGCAGCTGCTGCCCCAAGTTCTCTCTATCCGTGTCCCCTCCCTGCTCCATATGGAGAGGGGGTAAGCGGGGTGCAGGAGCAGGGGGGAGGGGGACACCCTAACATTAGCCCTCCCCTCCCCCCCTCCCAGCCCCCCGCATAGCAAGCAGGAGTCTCTGGGAGCAGCTCCAAGGCAGGGGGCAGGAGCAGCACATGGCAGTGTGGGGAGGGACAACTGAACTGCCCGGCAATTGACAGCCTGCTGGGCAGCTGCAGCACAGGGAACTTAGGGGAGCGGGAGCTGATAGGGGGAGCTGATAGGGGGGCTGCCGGTCCACCCTGGTTCCAAGCCCTCACCAGCTAGCTGCAACAGGCTGCTCTTCCTGCAAGCAGTGGACAAAGCAGGCAGCTACCAAACTATGTTAGAAGGGAGCATTGCACAACTTTAAACGAGCATGTTCCCTAATTGATCAGCAACGTAACAACGTTAACCGGGATGACTTTAAGTGAGGAGTTACTGTACAGCACTCGGGGTGTGAAAAGTCCACATCCGTGGGAGATGTAGCTGTACCGACCTAACTCCCAGAGTTGACAGTGCTAGGTAGGTGAAAGAATTCTTCTGTCAACCTAGCTATCGCTTCTCGGCTTAGGTGGATTACCTACACTGACGGGAGAGGCCCTTAGTGTTTTAAGTGTAGACATATTTATATCTATTTAATTCCTTAACTCATTTTCTTTGGATCTGAGGGGTGGGGATGAGACCTACAAATGGCTGAAACCTGGACCCAAGTCTACACTATAAACTTACATTGGTATAACTACGTCGCTCAAGGGTGCGAAAAATCCACACCCCTGAGTGATGCAGATATACTGATCTACTCCCCGGTGTAGACAGCGCTATGTTGACGGGTGGGCTTCTCCCATCGACATAGCTACTGCCTCTCAGAGCGGATTAACTAAGCCGATGTGAGACGCTCTCCCATTGGCATAGTAGCGTTTTCACTGAAGCTGTCACAGCAGTGTTTCAAGTGTAGACCTGCTCTGGGCATCTTCGTAGAATGATAGGAATTAGTCATCGGTAAGGCACTATTTCATCTAGTGGTGGAAGTGTTTTTTTTTTTTTAAAAGATTCTTTGATCTTTTGCTTTTTCCTTTCACATATCTTAGTAAATGTCAGGTCAGATTGTGTGCTTAAGCTATATAAGTGTTCGCTTCCTCTTTAAAGTAATTGCCATTCCAAAATCAAGGTGCTGGCTGTGTCTGAAAGCAGTATGCTTTAGCAGTATACCCTTCATGAGCTAAGTGCATTGCTATATAATTTAGTTAGAAAACTCCACTTCACAATTAGATTTTGCAATAGTACAGTCTTCTTTCTACGTGATGGATTTTTACAGTTACTTTGTGTGTCAAACAGATGGTGATCATGCTTATATTTATGCATTATAGTCATAGAAAACTTAATCTGAAGCATTTTAGCAGTTTACACGGAACAATTTACTATACAGTTGCTGTAAGTTCTTGGGGACTTCAAATTTCTTGTTGCATGCCTTTTAATAACATTATAGTGTTTAGGAAGGTGAAGCAGTTGCCTTTCACAGTGTGACAGTATTCAAGTCAACATGCAGTTCCTTAGTTTGGTATATACCCAGGTCACAAACGAACAGTGCATCACAAAACCACCGCATGTGGAATATGCAGCAACAGGTAGGACTGTTGGTTTGAATAGACTTTCTGCATAGTTTATCATTTTTACTTAATTACTTAAATACAGAATGTTACCTTGAAACCATAAGGTTGATTTTTCACAGGTTCTGAGTACTCATAGCTCCCGTTGCTCCGCACCTTAGAAAACTGGCCCACAAGTGTTGAAGTCGCTCTTTATAAATAAACATTTTAAAAATTAAGTTATATAGAACTTATTACGCCATAGGTGAAACTGAATTATGGGTTTTCATTTTTCTTATTTCAGCAAACTGTTGTCTACCATTCTGTATCTATTTCTGAGTATTCAAGTGGATGCCTCTGCTAAAACTTTCAGTGAGACCAGTTTCTTATAAATCTCAATACCCTCCTTGTTCACAAGAATGTCGAGTAGTCATGCAGAGAGGAGGGACAGTGCAGAATATATATACACATTTGTGATCACAAACAAACTCAGTTCCCTTGGTTAGGAGTTGGCAGTTGGCCCAACTGTGAAGCTTAGATTTTCCTCTCTTGTTGCTCGCTTTTCAGAATTCTAAAAGATTTTCTCACCCCTACAAAGATAGGAGGGAATTTAAAAAAAAAAAAAAAAAAAGAGAGGGGAAAAAAAAAAGGAAATAAGAAATCCATTTAATTTTTCAGCTGGTAAATATTGAAAGCCTGTTTACCAATGATCCAGTGATGTTCCCAAACCCTCTAGTAATCATTTTGCTTTCTCAGTCCTTTACAGAAAACATATAGTAAGCAAACTATGGCCCTGAACTTACAATGGGCTTCATGTGTGTGCAGGCCTCTGCCTCCATGGTGTTAACTGCAGGATTGGTGGAAGCACTGTATAGCATAGAAATCCTTGCTAGCTGATCCTGATGCAAGTTTGGGGCTTTTATACATTTGTTTCATTTCAGAGTCCATATGCTGAATAGTTGTTACATATATAAAATTACACTTTGTGAAACTTAACACTGAAATATTTGCATGCATATTAATTTTTCATATTAATGCATGCATGAAATACTTTTAAAATCTCATCTGTCACTGGCTTGCTTGGACAAGTCACTTCACCTTCTGTGCTCCAGTTTCCCCAACTGGGAATAGTGATGTCACAGTTTGAGGATAACTGCTCCTGTATTCCCCCTCTGTGGTCTCTGGAGGACCCTTGGTTAAGGTTCCTGGATCCTAGCTGCCATCTTTCTTCCTACTGACTGGGGTCTATGTGTGAACAGCTCCCTGCCTTACACTGTGCATATCCCCATCAAGTCAGTCTGCGTAAAGGTCATCACTTGTGCCTTGCTTTCTCTCTGAGGCTAGGAGCAGCAGTGTATTGTCAACCATTACAACTTCCCACACAGTTTTTTGTAAGCAAACCTGTTTGTTCTTAAGGTAAAAGCATTACAGAGAAAACACTGCTGAACAAGTTATTACTGTCTCTACCAGCATTCCAGTCATGAGATTTATCCCTCCAAGTCTCCGTGATGCCAATTAAGTGCTGCATCTCACCTATATCTAGCCTGACATTCAGAGAAAACCTCCGTTGCCTGTATATTGGCATGCAGAACTGTGATATATATTAATGCCTTTTCAGGGTATTTAGCCATACTACATGTCACAGATTAACTAGACTAAAATAATTGTGTGGCTGATGGGAAATAAAACAAAGCTTTGTCCTCAGTATCAGGTGGTTCTGTGGTTGTATTTTGAACTCGAAGTGTGGAGTCCAGAGTTACTCCACACAGTCTGCACCAACCAAATCTGATACGCTAAACGTGATTGCTAAATTCCTTAACTGTCATCCATTTATGTTGGTATCAGATGCCCATGTACACTGAACAGCTACTGCATGTCACTGTTTACTGAGGGTTGGAGGTTCAAAATAAACAAACAAAAAAAGTCACTGGTATTTTGAAGAGTGTAAGGCATCTTTAAGTTTCATTGTGTCAACCTTTAAGTCTCTTTCGTTTAAGGGGAGACACTATCATCATATTCCCTCAAGTACTGCACTGGGTTTACTTTATTTCTGATCACAACAGGCTGCTCTGTAATACTGTATGTGGTATTATTTACTATTTGAAACTGCACTAATCAGTAGTTTGCTGCAACTCCATTTTTACAGATCGTGAGACAAATGTGTCAACTTCTTAAGATTTTTTTTTAACCTAATTTCTGAAATTATGCTTTAATAATGATGACTTACTTAGATACCATAGATAATTGCAAGTTTTTTAGTTTTATCACCATATTTTCTGTTTTGTTTACTAGTGCCACCTTCCAAATCCATTGCTAATAGCATTTAAATGAACTGGACATTGTAAAAACTAGAATATTAAAAGTTTCAGTAGATAACTGAAAATCTTTTAAGGCATAAAGAGCTAAAATCCATAACAGAATATAAGTGTAGATTTAAAAGTTTCAAGAAAATCTGTTTGATATCACTGACCTTATACATGTCACTTCTGTAAAGTTTTCAATCGAAATACTTAATAAACTTTAATGAGTTAAGCTTCACAACACACCTCCGAGAGAGAGAAGTATTTTTCCACCAATTTATCAGTCTGTAAAACAGTCAGGAGAGATTAACTGACTTGCCCAAGGTCCCATAGAAACTCTGTGGCAGAGCTGGGGCAAGAACCTTTGATCTCCTGACTTCCATTTTCATGCTTTAACCACAAGATCCTGTTGCTTCATATATTTTTCAGAGAAAATATGAAAATCATTTCCTCTTCACTTGCTATCCTCTAAATGCAGCAGAGGGTTGCACTGCTAACAACTAAAGTAGTGCAGTGAATATAGCTCTTTGTATGCCCTGGAAGAACTTTCCCTTGTTTTTACTGTACTTTCTCTGTCCTGTGCTGATTGGCTGTTTGGTCCAACTCTTCACCTCCCTCAGTCTCTTCACCTCAGCATCACTCCACTCCTGCCCTTCTACCTCTTTTTTCCTACCCTGTCCCCTCTGCCCCACAGTCTTGAACAGTGGCCTTAGCAGATAAAAGTACTTTCAATTCCCTCTTAAAATTGATGTGCAGCAATCAAACTCAAGCTACAAAATAGGTGATCGATGTCTTAATGTGAGTTATGTAAATACATACTGAATTATTTTATTTTAAGGTATAACAGCTATGCAGAGAAAATGGCCATCGTGTGTTCTACCAAAAAATAAATATGGAATTCATTCAAAAATCTCAACTATAGAAATATTTAATTCTGCCATTGGATACCAGAACTCTCCAAAGACACTTTTGGCAAGTTTAGTACCAAGAATGTAAAAATAAGCAACAATATTAGTTTAAAAGATCATCCCTTCTCCCCTAGGCTATGTGATCAACTTCAGTTTCTCCTTTATCTCATTACGCCTACATCTTTTGTATGCAGTGCTGTTTGTGCTGGTTTTATTTCCCATGGACAACCTGGAAATGTTTGGATAATGGCATCCCATGTATAACTGGTTGGAGCCATATATTATTCCAGTTTGCTTACCTGGGAGAATAACCTTAAAGTACATTGGATAGAGTAGTGAGAATGTGACTTTAACAGGTTGTATGTAGAGCTGAATTTCCCCCTTATGGCTGCTTTTTTGGCAGACCAGCCATGCTCTTGGAATTGTAGAAGACAATCCAGTATTACTGTGTAAATGACCTCATCCCTGAGCTGCAAAGACATCCTTCTAGAAGCAAGCTGTGAGTTGGTTTCATTTAGTTAATTTCATTATAAATAGTAAATAGTAAAGGAACGGTTAGTTGTGTAGCTTCAAGGAAGGATTAGCCTAACCAAATCTGAGTCACTAAGGGACATCAAATTAGAATATTATACTGCTGCAGGGTAGCAAGTGGTAGTGGTGTAAGATGCTCTATTTCAGGCTGCTGTTGTCCCTGCCCACGCAAGTACCCAGTCCAGTGGGCCCCAGTTGGTAATACCAAATAAGGGCCCATGTTCAGGATAATGAGCAAAGGCCAACAATGGGTCCAGCGGATGAGGGCCAAATTCCCCAACAGTAGTGAAGGTGGATAAGCCATGATATATGGACCACATAGGACAGAAAAAGAACTAGATCTTTAAGTCACCCATGCCCCAGGAAGTATCTGTTGGATGAGTTCCAGGGAAAGGAATTGGGTCCCCAAAATAAAACACCTTTATATCTCCCCAGTCCCAAGGAGGCAGAGTGAAACAAAGGGGCAACCAGGCATGATAGACCATGACAACAGCACCAGGATAAAAGCCTCAACTACTACCAATTCCAGGAGTTTGACAGAACCAAATCCTGAGCATGAAGTGGTTTGATTGTGTGCAGAATATCACAGTCTTACAATGATCTTGTCTTTCTTCCATTGCTCAGTATATTTAAAAGCGGCATTGCATACTCTTAGTCCATGTCACCAGGATGGACAACTCCCCTCCCTCAGCATTGCCAAGGCTCTTACAGTTTAATTTTAATCTTGGGCTAAAAGTCATGTTGAACTTGAATTTTGAAAGATGTCTACATAGAAGTTTTCAGTCTGTCTAAAGCATCATAATTTTTGTGAATTTATGGTTGGATAGTACATTTGTAAAACTATATTTAAAATTGGACAAAATTCTGAAAAAAATTAGTAGAGGGCTATTTTGCTTTGACAGTAGGGTGGATTAAATGACCTAACCGCTTTCCATATCTAATTTCTGTAATTCAAATTCATGTCAAGCTCATAAGTTTGCCTTCTGTTCCTCAAATTTTCATTACTAAAAATCAGCGATTTGCTTTAAGGTCCAAAAACTATGCCAGCTAAAGCAAGTGAAATATCATTCCAGTTTCATAGTTGAGTCAAAGTTTTTTACTTTTGCACCTGAGAAGGCCAGATTCTGTCACCAGTAGAACTTCTTTCTAAGTAAGGTATTACTTACTCCTCGTGAATGAGGGTGGGAGTATTGGAGCCATAAAAATTAATTGGTAATCCACTAATTATGGAAGTTGGCTTTTGTGATTAAATAGTTTTCCTTTTTGGTGATCTGCAAATGTAGGGATAAACAGCACACTTAATAATTATGATAGGGGAGAAGAGGAGTTAATTTACACCTATATTTTTTTCAAAACAGCAGAGCTAAAGGGATTTATAATGGATACAAGTATGATGGAATTGAGCATGTTTGGAGGTATACTTGCTAAGATGGGTTTGGAATTAATGACCATTTTCTCTCAGTTTCAAAAGGCCAGCATGACTATGTATTGTTCGCTCAACAAATGACAGTGTTTCATAGTTAAGCTTAAAAAAAAAAAGGCAGAGGACATAGTTTGTTTTTTGTAATTACTCCAGTTGAAGAGCCCAGTTGACATGGCCGACTAGTAGATTAAATAGTCATTGAAAGACACGTTCAGATGACTAGTATAAAAAACTGGAACTATCCAACAGTTCCATTACCCCAAAAAGATTTGATGGAGCTGCTCTGTAAAAGAGGATGTTAATATGATGATCAATTGCTCTTTCAACGGAACTCTCTACAGGAGAAGAACTGTTACCAACATTGTTTGGAACCATATGGTAGCCATTATGTAGTAACGGGTCCAGCTTGCTGGATAGAACAGATCTGAAAAAACAATGATCCCTTCGCTTGTTTGGTTTTCTACCAAGGTAAACTGAAATCAGCATGAGTTATGATGCTGTGTAGGAACTTGGATCCTGTATTGTCTTGAATCAGCTGTTAAATTTAAGTTCATTCTCAATTTTCTAAGAGCAGAGGATGTGTAGTATGCCTTTAGCAGGGAAATAAGTTAAATGAAGATGCTGACTGTCAAATGAATGATCTATCAGTGAAGGATGATGCAGTATATCATCAGATCATCAAGGAATGGAATATATATTTACAATGCCTTCATTGTCATAAATCTTGGTTTTTAGTAAGGCTTTTGACACAATCCCACAACACATTCTAATAAGCAAACTAGGAAAATGTGGTCTAGTAAGCTTGCTGCACAACTAGTTAAAAGGCCATACTCCGTTATCAATAGTTTGCTGTCAAACTGGGAGGGCATATCTTGTGGAGTCCCTCAGGGGCCAGTCATAGGTCCGGTATTAGTCAGTATTTTCATTAATGACTTGAATAATGGAGTAGGAGAATGCTTATGAAATTTGCAGATGACACGAAACTTGGAGGGGGTCGAAAGCACAGTATTAGAATTCAAAAAGACCTTGACAAATTGGAGAATTGGTATGAAATCAGCTAGATGAAATTCAATAAAGACAAGTGCAAAGTCATTCACTTAGGAAGGAAAAATCAAATGCCCAACTACAAAATGAGGAATAACTGACTAGGTAATAGTACTGATGAGAAGGATCTTAGGGTTCTAATGGATCACAAATGGGATATAAACCAGCAATGTGATGCAGTTGCTAAAAGAGCTAATATAATTATAGGGACTATTAACAGGGGTGTTGTATGTAAGACAAGGGAGGGAAATATCACACTCTAGCTGAGGCTTCACCAGTGGCAATTAGAGTACTGTGTCCATTTCTGTGTGCCACAGTTTAAGAAAGATGTGGATACATTGGAGAGGGTCCAGAGTAGAACAAGAAAAATCATAAAAGGTTTAGAAAATCTGAATTATGAGGGAAGGTTTTAAAAAAAAAATCTGGGCTTGTTTGTTCTTGAGAAAACACCGAGGGCAGGGAGAGAGACCTGGTAAATCTTCAAATATGTTAAGGGCTATAGCTATGATGGAGTGCTAGGCTGGGGCCCCATGGCCACGGCCAGGGCCGTGATGGGGGACCGGGGCCAGAGCCGCGTTGCGGGGCTGGGAAAGAAACTGCGGCCAGGAGTGGGGCCAATGCTGCAGTTGGGTGGGGAGGGAGCGCCATCCAGCTCTGCTCTGCCCCCAGCTCCACCCTGGCCCCCTCCTGCTCACGGCCCCAGGGTCCCGACTGTGGTCCCACCTGCAGCACTGGCCCCACTCCCAGCTGTGGTTCTGCTCCTGGCTCCAGCCTGCGTCTGAGAGTGGGACCGTGGCCAGGAGTGAAGCTGTGGGCAGAGCGGGGCTTGGTAGCACTCCCTCCCCACCCTCTGTGGGGGCTGGCCCGGGCCCTGCTGCACCCCCTCCCCAGAATGTTCCTCCACGTCTCCCTGAGGGTGGAGGAGTGCGCCTCAGTTTGGGGACCACTGGCTTATACAAAGGAAATTCCCATTTTTTTTAAATTACTGTAAGTCAAACTGCTGTTTACAGTCAGTCTTGCTATGTAAACGTCTAATATTTTATAGAATATAGGCGATTAGTGGCCTAGTTCTCTAAAATATGAAGTAAATTAGAATGGTGTCAGTAAGTAGATAGCAAAGGTACATATATGGCCCTATTCTGCTCCCATTGAAATTCATGGAAAAACTCTACAGAGGGCCTATCTATGTTGCCCTTTGCATCTGCCATGACTATACCAACTTTCTTTGGTAAAAATAACTTTTGTCTACATCAGTTCACTTGTAAAGTAGTACCGTGTTTTGTGGCCGGTTTGAGTTTATTTGAGGTACATATAAAATGCCTTATATAGTAGGGTTGAATGTGCTTCATGATAATGTTTACTTTCTCCTTTAGTTTTAAGTGGGAATTTTTTTTTTATCTAGAGACAATTGGCATAACCATACTTCACGCAATAGAAAAGGCTATGCCAATTGTTCTTCCTAAACAGAGAATAAATATTTAAGAACTTGAGGGATTCCATACTCAGTATCCAAAAATGTTGTTTGAATGCTGGAAAACTTAGAATAGATTTCAAGGATTAGGGAGTCCCAGTTTACATTCTTAGCTTCATAACAATTACAGTGAGCAGTGGATTTACAACTTTTACTAAAATATTAGCAAGCTGCATATTGAAGGACCATATCTGACATTTTGTGAATTTCAGAATTCTTACAAGGAAAAGCTGGTTATTCATAATTAGTGGGTTAACCTTTCATTTGAAAAAATGATTAAGACTCCACACAGTCTCCCAAGACCTGAATTTCCCCCAAAACATGTGTTCTGAAATGTCCTGGAACAATCAGAGGAATGTTAAAGTTCATTGCTCCTTTTAAAGAATCAGTATCCCACAGTTTGTTACTTTAACTGGAGTTACCAAACACTTCAGTTCAAACAAAGCACTGGATTGGTATAAATCCAGAATAAAAATAAAGCAAGTTTATTTAATTCCAAAGAAAGAGATTTTAAGTGAGTACAAATATAAGGAATACTGTTAGAATGATTACAAGAGAAATAAAGATGGAAACACTTTCTAGTAACTCAAACTTAACAAGCTAGACTTGGTTCAAGATGAAATCTTACCTATGTTTCCATCAAGATTACTGACTGACCTCCTGGGTCAGGACCTGTCCCCCAGAGTGAAAGGGCTGATACCCTTTGTTGTCTTAGGTGAAAGATAGATAAAGAGAGGGGCAAAGAAATCCAAAGTTTATAGTTCAGTGAACTTTTTTAATGGATTCTTCTGAGGGTTACCCCTAGATAAAGTTCATTCAAGGCATGAGGAAGGTGACATGGGGTCTTCTGGTGAAGGAAGTTTCCTGCTGGGGTTGTCTGATAAAATACTAATTGTTTAATTCCTGCCCCCTCTGGTGCAATTGAATGAACATTAGGCATGTGATTGTCAATCTCCTTCCCTGCCATGATAGTGTGAGGTTTGCCTCCACCTCTTTTTTTAGCTTGATGGGTCTGTTTATACGATATGTAAATACATTCTCATTGTCTTTCAAAGTACTTTGAAAGTAACACCCGGGGGAGGAGGGGCAATGCATTCCTTTGTCTAGGGTGGGGTAACTCCTGCTTCGCTGGCAAACATATTTTAAAAATTATAATTTCATTTTATGTCCATAACTTTTCATCAGTTGCTTGCACCTGTGCAACAGTATTAATAAACAGTGAGTTATGAGCTTTTCATTGACACCTTGCATGACACTTATCAGACATTAAGGAATTGGGGTACACTTGAACGGGTTATACCAGCTGCAGTTTATTACCAGATATCTTCACCTCCTCCTGAAGACTTTAAGATCTTCCAAGATCGTAACAGAATGGTGTACTGTCTTCCTGGAACCAAGACACAGGACATCATTCTAAGATTGGAAAGGCTTCTGAAGTGAAGGCAAGGATCCTTTGGTGATGGTTCACAGAGGCACTAATGACACTGCATTGCAGGATACTTCGCAGTTAATAGATCACTTCAGGAAATTCAGAAGCGTGCCGAAGAATAATGTCCAAGGTAGGATTGAGTGCGCAAAAGAGGTGAGGCAGTGGCACTCTACATTTTAGGGGAGCCTTACTAACTGAAAGGAAAGGCTTTATTCCTGTTACTTCCTAATTCCTAAAACAAAGAGGTATCCTCTAGCCCATTTTGGATTTGAGAAAACTGAACAGATTTATCCTGAAAAAATGCCTCTGATTCATTGTTGGAAAAACACATTGCCTGTACACAATATTTCCCTTTGGTTTATCTTCAGCCCTGAGTGTATGTCAGTGGTGGCGGCTCATCTCCATCGTTTCAGCATTCAAATTTTACCTTACCTGGATGATTGGTTAATCCAAGGAACATCAAATGACCATGTCTGAAGAAGCAGCAGCTGAGCTCTATTGTCTTTTTTGGGGCTGAAATTAAATATAGAGACACTGAAATTACTACTAACCCAATGGATAAATTTCCCAGGGGCAGATCTCTATGCCACAGCAGCAGTGGCTTACCGCCCAGGGGCCAGCTTTCAGTCAGATCTCACCCTCTGTAAAAATGTCAACTCCGACCCAAAAATAACAGTATGTTCTTGCCTTCAGCTTTTAGGGTATGTGGCTTCATGCATGTACATGACTCAGTATACCAGAGTTGACCTCAGATAACTGCAAGCCTGGCTTTGCTATGTATATAGTCCAAGGAGACACTCTGGACATGCTGATTTGTGTACCTGCACAAGTGCTCAACTCCCTGGATAGGTGGATGGATCCCCAGAACATCTGCAAAGGGGTACCTTTCTCACCTCTGGACCATTGTAACAGATGCATCCGCCATGAGGTGCTCATCTTGGATACCTTCAAGTGTTGTGGACAGCACAGTTCCCTCTGGAGCTGTAACTTTGGTATCCAGTACCCAAAATATCATTTATTTAGAAGAAAAGCATTTCAGGGAAGCCTATCTTAAAAACAAATNCCCCCCCCCGCATGCCTACTATTCTCTGGAGCTTTAGAGAATAGTAGGCATGGGGGGGGGGAAATGAACATTGCTTTTATACTGATTTGTTTTTAAGATATGCTTCCCCTGAAATGCTTTTCTTCTAAGCATCTTCTATGCCCCCACAGAGCATGCCTCGAGTGCTCCACACCGTCAGAGAAATCACACTTTTAAACTGTTTGTAGACCTCTGAGGTGGTACATCTCAGCATTGAGCTTTACAGCCTGTTAGAGATGAGATACAGGCTCTTTGAGGCTAACAGGTGGGCCCCATTGTCTTTCTAGTGTGTATCTACATGTTGCTTCCCCATTTGTTTTTCTCAAAGTCCCAGCGTAAGTGACATTGATGCATTTAGGCAGGAAAGTCTTATACCAATCAATATACCGGAAAGCTCTCTAAACCAACATTTCTGATCTTCATTAAAAGTCCAGTTTAAAGTCCGGTTGGGGTGCAAGGCCGGCAGAGGGTTGTGGCTCAGGAGGGGGGTGGTGCGCAGACTCTGGGAGGGAGTTTGGGTGTGGAAGGGGGCACGGGACAAGGTGCTGGGTGCCGGATCTGGGGGCTGCTCACTTCAGGTGACGACCTGTCCTGGCTGCTCCTAGGTGGAAGCACAGCAGGGAACAGCAGCCAATTGGCACTGCAGAGGTAGCACCCGCCTGCGTGCCTCCACCTAGGAGTAGCCGGGACAGGTTGCCTAGTTGCAGGGAGCTGCCTGAGGTGAGCACCCCCCAGCCCGACACCCAAACTTCCTCCCTCTTAGTTAACCAGCATTTTTCACTTACCGGCACTCCCCATTCCCTCAACTTGCTGGATAAACAGCTTTTACTATAGAATAACTTCCCCTCACTGACCTGGTCAAATAGTGTTATGTATCAGTATTCATGGATTATACATTGTTATGTATCAGTTCTGTTCTGTTACACCTTTCTTTATACATCCTAAAATGTTGGAGGTTTTTTTTTTAGTGCTGCTTCACATTGAGCAGAGGTTTTCATTGAGCGGTCAGCAATGACATCCAGAACCTTTCCTGAGTGGAACTTCAACTTTCTGCTCACCTAACTTTGTTAGACCCTATTTAAGTTCCTCAACCTGGCCTTGATTATCCAATTTAATTTTATCTGTAAACTGAGTAAACTCATTGTTCATCCTATTTTCCAAAAAATTGATATATTAAACATTAGCCCTAGTACAGAACACGGCAGCACCCCAATGCTAACCTTTTGCCATGTTGAAAATTGTCCATTTATTCCTACTTTTTAGTTTGTCTCCTATCTAGCTATGCCAGTACTTTGCCTGTCACTCCGTAACTACTTAGCTTCTTTATTAGCCTCTTGTGAAGGACTTTGTCAAAGGTTTTTTAAGTCCATATGATAGGAACTGGTTCTCCTTTGTCCACTGTCTTGTTGGCAGCGCTCAGAGAATCCTAGCAGATGAGGCACAATTTTCCTTTACAAATGAATAATTACTAATTCAAACAGTTCTCATAGCAAATCTTAAGTCTATTTGAAAAATGACTGTGAAAGATGGCTGCACATCAGATTTGTTCTCATATTCAAAATCATGTGCTTTTATTTTAGCTGTAAAAATAAGTTTGTATTTTTTTGTCCCTATTTTCTGTTATAGAATTGTTGGCTTTGCAGTGCTGAGTGTGAACTCATATCCACTGAATTGTTAACCAAGTTCCATTCAGTCATTTGCACAAGTGTAAATGTCTCATTGTGTTCAATCTCCATTGCCTTCAGTGAGGTTGCTCAAGTTTAACTGAGCCCAGAGTATGGTTTGTAAAATGTTTCTTACTAGCAATACTGAGTCAGTAAGAGAGAGAACTCAGTCCCACTTTCTCATCCCTGGGTGTGTTTGTAGATCTGATAATGAGAGCGAAAAAAGTATTTTACTTTATAAACTGAGTGGTGGTGATGATGATGATGTAGAAGTCATTGAGAGGCAACAAATACAGTAGAACCTCAGAGTTACGAACCCTAGACTTACAAACTGACCAGTCAACCATACACCTCACTTGGAAACGGAAGTATGCAATCAGGTAGGGCCAGAGACCAAAAAAAAAAAAAAAAAAAAAAAGTAAATACAGTACAGTGCTGTATTAAACGTAAATAATTTTTTTAAAAAAAGATTTGACATGGTAAGGAAACTGTTTCTATGCTTGTTTCATTTAACAATTTAGAGTTATAAATATCCTCTATTCCCAAGGTGTTCGTAACTCTGAGGTTCTACTCGATGGTGCATTTTTAGTCGCTTTTAAGAGCAAAACTTCAATGTCTTTTGAGTTATGTTCTCTATTTTAATCTGCTTGAAATCAATCCCTCTCCACTGATTTAGGTAAGAAAAGATTACATAGTGTTTACTTTTTAGAGGAAATATTATTTACATATATTCATCAAATTCTTGGGTTTCAGCAATTATAACAACATATTTTTGTTTGAATTTTTAAATACTCTTAAAACTGGAATTTTTCTTCCAGCAGCATATGAATTTCTCCTACTTACATAGTATTTTAATACAGAAGTTTTAAGTGAGGAATCACTTACATTTTAGACATAGATAAATTAGTTATAACTCTGATCCTGACTCTTTTTTTTTCTTTTGACATGAATCTGTTAACCTAAGCCAATTGGAGGTCTTTGGTTCTGAACCAAAAAAGCAACTATTTAAATTGTGATATCAGTATAATTGTGTGTTTGCTATTCAAACCCATAGTTAGGAAAAGAGATAGTGGCAACTCTGAATTAAATGCAGGATGTAGGACTGAGTTTTGAATGTTGGAACTCAGTGACAGTGCTGTGAAACCTACACACAATAGCTCCAGCTTTGTGATGACAAAGACAAAATCCATTCCAACAGTCCACTTTTTATTTCTCTTTGCATATAGCTATGCCCTGCAAATGGCTGAGCTTAGGGGCTTGATTGAAGTTAATGGAAATCTTTCCACTAATCTCAGTGAGATTTGGAGAACATTAAAATTTGTATTGGTCAGAAGACAGTGGTTTAAAATTGAGAACAACCTAGGAATAAATCATAGAAGAGTATAGATTAACCAAACAGTGTTTGTTGGAATAGTATAACCAAAGAAACTTTTAGCATCTGTTCTCCTTCCCTAGATCACTAAGCAAATAGAGGTCAAATTGAAGTTTACAGGAGGACAATGATATGTTTCCTTTGTGTTGACCATTATCCTTTCTAACTCTTTTGATGATTTTCTTTCTTTCTTTTTTTTTCCCTTTGGAAAATAACCTTTAATTATACTTTCTATATATTCCTATTTGCTTAGACAATATAAAATATTAAGCCATAAATTAATATGCTTTTTTCTTTTGCTACCTAAAATTATATACAGTTTCTGTGTTACTCTAAAATACAGAAGAGATGGAAGAAAACTCCTCTTCCTTCATTAACAGCCATAATTTGTTGAAGAATTCACGAGCTGCATGCCGCCTCTTCCACCCCAACAAGCATATTTTCTAATCCCATCTCTGTTTTGGTTTAGCTGCATAATTCCCAAAATACATCTTTCTCTTTCAGTTGGGGAATTTTCACATTGCTGCTCCTGGCAAGTACCTATTTCCAGCCAACTCGCACACTTATTTAAGCCTCCCCAAATTAGTTGTCAGAATTGGATGCCTTCTTGCTTTCTCAGCCTTCAGGAAGAACCCATTTTCAAAATACCATCTACTTGAAAATTAGTTAGCTAATAGAACATTTGAAGTGAATTAACTTTCTACAATTTAGAGGAGACAGTACTATTCAAATATTTCCTAACTAAAGCATTCCATGTATGATGCACTACACTGTTAATAAAACTCGTGTGATGGTAAAATATAAAGGTTGTAAAACTCCTACTGCTTGCAATCAGCGCAAATATTTCCTGTAGTAAAGCATTAAATTTGACTCTGTTCAAGTCTCTCTTTTTAATTAGCAGTTATGATCAAGATGCCTGCAAGGTGGTATGGTTAGTCATACTAGCTATTTAACAGTTACTGACAAACAAGTAGGCAGCTAGGAGGTCAGATGAGTTTGGAACCAATGAGTTCTTCTTAAACCCTTTTTGAAGTAGTTAAGGTTTATATGGTCTCTGACATGCTTTTAAATATCAAAAGAAAAGTTTAGAATAATGTTGCGTCTGATGAAGTGGGCATTTACCCACGAAAGCTTATGCTCCAATACTTCTGTTAGTCTTAAAGGTGCCACAGGACCCTCTGTTGCTTTTTACAGATTCAGACTAACACAGTTACCACTCTGTTACTAGAATAATGTTAACGCTGGCAAAAGCAGATGTATTAAGTTTGTCACAACCTTCCGAACAGAAATGAATGCTCAACTTTTGCAGAATGGTGTGGAAAGAGGAAATGGGTTGGTTCCCCTTTTCCTTGGCTGACCTAGATTAGATCATTCCTGGGCACAATTTGGGATTATTTAACATAGCTCCTGGTCAGTCTCTACTCTAACATTATATTTTACAAGAATTTCACCTCTTTCTCCTAAAATAAAAATAAAAATCCTGCATTCTTTCCAAATAAGAGAACCCACTCATCTCAGATATGTTGGGAAAATTCTCATTTGTGCAGCACTCAGACACTGTAGTGATGATCACCTTAGAAAAGTCCATGAGGTATTTGTTGACTTGCTCCTCACACTTTCTAAAATCTTGGGAGATAGCCCTAGTTGTATATTTAAGTAGGGTATGTCTACACTGTCACTTATGTCGGTATAGCTTATGTTGCTTGGGGGTGTGAATAAACCACCCCCCAGAGCAAGGTAAGTTACACTGACCTAAGCACCACTACGGACAGTGCTGTGTTGGTGGGCAAGCTTCTCTTACCAACATAGCTCCATTGAGTGTGGCTTAATTAGGTCGATGGGAGACATGCAGCTTTGCTGCTGTAAGCTGTCTAGTGTAGCCATAGCCTAGGTCATCTCCCAAAATCGTAAAGAAGGTGAATAGTGAGTCAACAAATATCCATAAAAATTGAAATTTAAAAATGCATCTTACATTGATTACTTCTATATTCAAGTTTAAAAGGGAGGGTTCACTTGAAAGGAGGGAAATGCAAAGGGGTAGAAAACAAAACTGTTTGAGCCACAAGTAGTTAGGATTTTTATGGAAACCCTACATTTAACTTTTTATTATAGTGTTGTGGTTTCATGGTAGGTGTACTACTTAGTTTGCTGTGTTATGTCCTTGCCACAAAGAAAAACACAAAGCAAAACAAAAATCCACCACACGCAGCTAGTGGAAAATAGAGCATATTAAGTTGCTTCTGAAAAAAGATGCTTGTGTTCTGAATATGAACTGAAACTGCAGTTTTAAAGCTAGTGGGACGACCACAAGTTAACTGCATTAATTCATTGAATTCTAAGATCATACCAAATGTTCTATTTATTGTGATGTACTGTGAACTATATAAAGAGAGTCAGAATTTATTTCTGGCTGAGACTGTCCCATGAGCACATAACTCTGTCTTAAAGCTAAAAGTGTAAAGCTCCTGAATCATGTGCAGTAACCATGGCTTCTCCCATCTATCCCAATAGCACATAATTTCACAAACTTCTCACGAGCAGGTAAATGTTAAACAAGGACAACTCCTAACCTGGGTAGACCATCACGAGGCACTTAAAAAAAAAAAAAATAAAAAAAAAAAAGTAGAAGGAGAAAAAAGAAAGCTTAGACTTTGTTTGCACTGGGGAAATTGACCTGTAATAGATTCCAGGGTCAACTTTATATTTTGCAATAAATCATTCTTATTCTAGAATAATTACTTTGTTCACAAAGCAAAATGTTAAGTTTTTGCCTTTAATTCTGGTAATTCTCAGTGGAACACTTTATTTTGTTCTTGTTTCTTGTTTTTTAAGTGTCCTACTTACCTTTCTTGGCAGTACTTCCATTTGAATGATAGCCTTAGTCTGCATCACCAAACCAACCCTAGAGAAGAAGTGCACGTGCACTTAAGGATACATATTAATCAGCCCAGTGAGATTCTTTCTTGTTGTTGGGAAGTGGAGGGGAATGAGGATCTTTCCATCTGAATTGGTTTAAGCATCAGTTTTGTTTTTCTTGCCTTTTGCATCTGTTTGAGATCACTTTTATCTTTTATTCATGGATAGGAAACAATTCCATTTTACTTCCACTGTGATTTTCTGACACTAAACGCCCAAGGATTCATACCCTGGCCTACACAATATTAAAATCTTTGTGTGTTGTAAAGTATCATTTGAAAAATAATAACTCACAGATCATTAATGCTCTTGCAGGATGCATGTATGCTGTGGCTGTTGAGTTATGGATACATGCTAGAATTATGACTAAAATGTGTATAAACCAGGTATGTTTGGGGGTTGATAAACAGGTCTATCCTAAAAAAGTAATGTGTATATACTTCAGTTTATATATAAGGAATAAATAGGACCATCAGGACAGCAGTGGGAGGAGATGTCAGGGAACACAATAGTTTGCCTTTCAGTAAACACAAGTTGGAGAGGAAAGAGCATGGAGCTTCCTTCACCACCAGACTCCATGTCGCCTTCTTCACAGCTTGAATAAATTTTACTTTGAGGGGTAACCCTTAGAAGAATTCATTTCAAAGGTTTACTGGTCTGTAAAGATAGGAGCAGATGGGAGGCTGAACCTCAAGGGATGAACAATTGAATCCGCTGAATACAATATTACTGTATTATATGACTGTCTAGAGTGAGGTCTTGTCTGGAAGCTAATGACACACTGGTGATAAACTTCAGTGTGAAATGTGCATTAACACTATATAAGGAAATTTGGGTAGGTAATGATATTATGTTTTAAAGGTTGTGGCCTAACAAGAAGAACCTGAACCCCCCCCCCACACCCAGCCTTCTGCCCTGACCCCTGAAACGCTCCCCACCCCCAGGTCTGGGGTCCCGGCTGCCGGCCCCTTGCCAACCGGCATCCCGACCACAGGCCCTGCTCAGCCCACTGCAGGTCTAGGTGAACAGAACCCCAGGCTGGAAGCGGGCTGAACAGGCTGGCGGCGTAAGATCAGCATTTTAATTTAATTTTAAATGAAGCTTCTTAAACATTTTGAAAACCTTGTTTACTTTACATACAACAATAGTTTAGTTATATAATACAGACTTAGAGAGAGACAGCTTCTAAAAAACGTTAACGTATTACCGGCACGCGAAACCTTAAATTAAAGTGAATAAATGAAGACTTGGCACACCACTTCTGAAAGGTTGCTACCCCTGCACTAGACAGACACAAGAGGCCAGAGCTCTTGCAACCTGAGAAAGATAGGCCCTTCAGCATAGGGAGAGGAAGGGTTGAAGTCTCTGGAACTAAATATGGGTGAGAAACCTGGTTAGACAAAGATCTTTCCCCTAGGAAGACAAGGGAAGCCAGCACCTTGTACTTCTATGGAAGGTCCTGACTCTCACCTGACTGGTGAGAGAAACTCATTGTGAACAAAGCTTATATCTTGCTAGATTGTTTTACACTGTTAGATGAATTTTCACTTTTGTTTGCTGGTAACACTTTCTAATTTAACCTAAGTGATGCCAAATAAAACAATTTGCTATATTTTTACTATAAACCAACTCAGTGCTGTTTAAACTGAAGAGTGTATTTACGCTAGTTAAATTAAATTAAGCTGTGATGAGCTTGTGTGTCTTTAGAGGAACAAATGGACCATATTATTACTCTGAACTGTCTAGAAGAGGGCTGGACATTACAGAGCACACAGTTTTGGGGAAAATTTGAAATGGGACTGTGGTGGGGTCAACTTGCAGTTGTAACCAAGGCTGATGGAAGCAAGAGCGTAGATAAGCTGCTTGGATCATTGCTGCTGAACGAGGGCTGTCTACGCACGTGCACACACACGACCTGAATGCTTCTAGGCTAGGTGAGTGTCCCAGGCTGGGAGCTATAGCAGCAGGGCATTGTAAGGCACACAGAGTTGCACCCTTCCCTGGTCTGGATTGCACCCAGAACCCTATAAGACTTTATTAATAGCTTATGGTTCTAAATGTTGTAATTGACTCTCTTAAGATGATGGACATAGGTTTAAAAAATTCATAAGGATTTAAATAGATTGCTCCTGCATATATTGCCTTAGCTGTTGCATCAAATCTATGTCCTTTATTCCGTGTCCATTACTCAGTGTCCTATCCATTATCATAAAACACTTGTAAAAGTTTTTGGTTTTTTGGATAATGTAGTTGTTTGGAGTGCTGGGGTATTATTGCAGTACAATCTGGTTTGTGTGTTTGTATCAGAGAAAGCCCAGGCCTCAAAGAGAATTGATTGCAAAATACAAGCCAAGTGATCAAAATGATGTGTATATGAGAGAGAGAGAGAGAGAGATTCATTGTAATTATAGTCCCACTTTCCAGGGTGACTTAGGGCTTGTCTACATGGCTTTGCAGTGTGGACTATGGGGGTGTGGGAATTACATCGTATACTGAAGTGTTGTATTGTAATGCCCTTGTAGACCATGTTAGCGTGAACTAAAAAATCACATTAACGTAGTCCTGTTTGAAACAGGACTACATTAACGTAAACTAAGTACGTTTTAGTTCATGGTAGCTGGGTCTACACAGGGAGTTGCCTTACAACACTTCAGTGCGTGCTGCACCCTGCACTTCTGTAGTCCATATGGCAGTGTCGTTTAGACAAGCTCTTAGTGCAGGAAGTTTTTTTTTCTGTTGTTAATGTGAAAATTTTCATATACCTTATATTTTTGAGATTTTGTCATTTTTAACATTATCTGCACTTTAATATGTAATATTTGTTTCACTCCTGATTTTTAACTTGCTGTTTATTTTAATATATTTTACCAAATAATTAACATTTAAAAAAAAGCCTTTTGCCTCTTGTGTGTATATATATTAATTCTTACATCCCTACTCAGTTTTTCTGGCTTCTTTTCCCTTCTTTATTTATACTGGGATGAATATTGATTGGTGTTTTAAAGTTTTTTCTTAAATTATCACTTTCTTGCAATAGTATAGAATAGGATTCCAGTGAAAATTCTTTAGGATATTTTTCATTTACTCATAAATCACTTCTATAAATCAGAAATATTCTATCATTTACTCTCATAAGGACTTCAAGTACTATAAAATAATGATCACTGGACCACTGCATTTAATATTTTTAACAACTTAAGAAAACAGAAAATTATCACTGATTAATTTGACAGGATGACATAAATATTAGGAGAGGAGTAAATAATGAAAAGGATAGGTCACTGATACTGAGAGATATGGCTTTTCCAAATAACTGCAATTAGTAAAGGTCAGCTATTACTTTTCTACGATTTTCCATGTCTTGTCCGCAAATCAGCAGCAATTATTTGACAATCATCCTGAAATTCAAGTAGGGCCTTATGCATAAGAAAATTATTTCACTTTTGAAACCTGTGTCCTGCCTCTGCTTTATGTATCTGTTGTAGTTCTAAACAAATGTGAGTAATTAAAATCTCCCATGATCAAAGTTCTGGCTATTTGATTGGCATATCTATTATTACAGTATTTCCTGATCATCTTCCTCTAGTTTCCGCCTCAGATTGATATAGAAACATTCAAGAATTATGACTCTTTATTGTCCTTAATTTCTATTCTGTTTCTGGTGTGTCAGCCAAAACATTCATATCATTCATCCACAGATTTTAACATTATCCTCCACTAATATTGCCAACCCTCTCCAGCTCTGTTGTACTATTCCCCCTTTGGTGTGTGGTGTGTTCTGGTACTTTAAGCGCATAATCGTTTTTTCTTTGTTAAAACAATGTTGCAGTTATTCCAACAATGTCATTAACCCCATATCTTTTCTCTAAAAGCAAAGCATCCAGTTCAGCACTCTTGTTTGTCTACTCCCTTATACAGATGATACTTAATTTTTTTTGCCGTACTTCGTGTTGCTTTCTGCTTCCTGTACTTTTAAAACCTTGGTGAGGAAGTGGGGTGGGGAGGTGGGAGGGAATGCTGATTAGTATTTTTGGAATGGACATACACAGACCCCTGACATCAAATAGTTAACATTATCCTGGGATCCAGCCAGTCCCCATCTAAATCCTCTTCTCTCAGCACTAATCTAAAAAGACTGTCGAAATAATTTTCCATATGTGCAGCCAGTATACAGTAGGCTGCATTACATTTTAGCTTTTCCACATTCATGCATCTTAATCAAGTTTCCCATTATTGGAATTCATACTGTAGCGCTGTCTCTTGGATGGAAAAACATTGGACATAGTTTTGGATTGCTGCACTCTAACAACTGATTTTTCTTTCCAGACAGGGTGCTTTTTCTAATTCTTATTGAACTGAATGAGGAGTTCTTGCTAAAAATCATACCACATTTTTGTCAGACAACTAACATGCAAGTTTACTTTGTCACCCTCCCTTTTGATTAGTGTAGGTGTATCTCTACATACCTGTTAATTGCCATGTGTTTTTGAAAATGTTGATCAAATCTTAAATACAGTATCTGTGAAGCATACAGATTATATTAGTTCAAAAGATTTGTTGGCTACTTGTACAGGCTGTTCTTAAATTGTTAGCCAAACCACTGCCCTCTTTTCATTCAAATCCCTCCTAAAAGCTCGCTCCTGCTGTTGAGGGTCACCAGAAATGAATGAATTCATACTACATATATTTGTATGCAAGTATATATTGTGTGTAAATGTATGTGAAAAATAATGTTATATGATTATTAAACAGAAGTTCTTAAATTTGTATTTTAGTGTGTGGATTGTGGAAGCAGAGAAAGAACTGACAGGAAGGGGATGCAATGCATGACAGTTCTTTCTCTGCTTCCACAGGATACATGTACACACAAGTTTAGTGCCATTCAAGATCTGCTGAGTTAACTGTGTGATCTTCTTATTGCAACTCTGCTCTTCACTCTCCACACCCTTTTTTGTTACTTACTCTCGCTCATAACAAATCTAACCTAGACTCTTTGGGGGTAAATACTTTGGGTAAAATTTTCAAATGTGCCTAAATTCCATTTTCAAAGGTTATTTAGATTACCTACTACTATTGACTGTCAGTGGGATTTAGGTACTTTTGAAGATTTTTATCTCTTGCCTCCTTATTTTTGGGCACTGTAAAAAATGGGGTCCAATATTTAGAGCAGTAGTCTGCAACAGACTTCCTTTGTGACTTTGAGCACTTAAGGCCAGATTTTTAAATATACTTAGGATCCCAAATACCTTTTAAAAATCTGTCCCCTAGTGTCTCTATGCCTTAGTTCTGTAAAATGGGGATAAAGGTGCTTCCCAACCTATTGGAATATTGTGAAGATAAATACATTGAAGATTGTTAGGTATTCGGATACTATGGAAATAGAGTCTTAGCTGTTTATTTTTTAAGTGACTGCAAATGGATTTGGTGCACTACATTCTGTTACAAAATCCTGATTTCTGCTGCTATTTAAGGATGCACTTATTTTTCACTTGGAAAAAACAGTGAATTACCTGGAGTTTATTTGATATTTTCTGATGCTGAAGAGTATGTAGATGCTTGAGTTTTAAATGTAAACAAGGCTTTGAAATCTATAAGATAAAGGCTTTGAACTTAAGATGTGGTTGAGTAGGCTAATAATAACTGATGCACACATTAAATTGCTAAAGCTTGTTTTGCTGACTTCATATTTATTGCTGTGAACTTAATACATAATTTGGTTTATCATATCAAGAAATTGGCATAAGCACAAATGAGGCAAGGCCAATAAGTTGCTGATGACAACATTATCACTTTGGTATGCTTTAATATAGCACTCGTTGTGGTATCTGCTTGTTGGTTCATGGATTCAATCGTGCAAATATAAGGAATTTGCAATTTTTTCCTCTAGATTATAATAAATTCATGAAAATAGACAGTTTGTTTTGAAGTTTCTGTTTGGAGTTTGTGGAGCCAGTTTCTTACCATATATATTCTATATTTATATAATATAAATATAAAACGTACACAAAGCAGAGTTCCCATATCACTGTAGTTCTTTTTATACAGTATTTTGGTTTTGAATTGTGCGTGTTGGGAGTTAACTCTTTTGTCAGTATTGATCTAGCAATATTTTCTTGGCTGGTTACTCTTTCTATGGGATCTGTTGATTTGGCTAAGTCTCTATTTGGTTTTTCATTTATTATTTATTTATTTTAGTATTGAAGGTGTAGTGATGACCGGGTCACTTCATAGCTGTCAACGTGATGTTCTTTAGCTAGGAGTATCTTCCCCAGGTATCTGTCACTTTTCTTGTTTTGACATTTCTTTAGTGCTTTTAGATGCACATTCTTTGAGAAGGCCTTAGAGTACAAATAGTTTACCTGTGTAATATATTTGCTGAGGAAAAAGAAAAATCCTATGTGCACAGGAGGCAAAAGAATTATTATCCTAGTGTAAAAATGATGACTTTAATAAAAAGTTACTTTTCACTATCTTTTACTCTTATTAGTGCTGCAGATTACAAGACAATTGGAAACTGAGCTGTACTCTATTCCAGGTCATGTATTGAGAGAATTGATGATGCCATTTTGATTGTAAAATATTTATTGTTGGTGATATGTGAGCCAGAAATAACCCATCCAGCTGTTTAGATTCCAGGTAGAATGTGTAGTGCTTGCCGTTAGCAAAAAATAAACATCTCTTTACATTGTAAATGGAGCAGATTTGATCAGGAGTCACGAATAAATGATGCCCCATTATTTCATTTTTATGAAGTCACTACTTGGAATAAAGCACCCACTTTAAGCAAAAAGAACCACATTAGAATGTCATAGAATTAAAATCAGGAAATAGGAGTTAAGATTCCACATAAAGGCAATTTCATCTTTCCCAATCCTAGTCCCCTATGTCCCTCATTGTTCTATAACTATAGCCTGAACCACCTTACAGCCATGTACTGTGGGTGCTCTGCGTTTCTTATGAGCTATGTTTCTTGTATAACCCAACTACGCCATTCCTTGCTGTAAAAACTGTGTAACCAGTTGACCCATAACTGCAATACATCCAGTCTCAGACATTCCTGCTGTTCACATCGCCTTTCATTCAGCTACATATAAATCAGTGGCCTTTCATAGGAAAGCACCTCTACCGATCCCACCTTTCTACTGTAGCCGAGTCTGAAACTTTTCCGCATCTTACCCGTTTACATACAATCCAAATAATCCCTAACCTATATACCAGTCCACTATAAGCCACAAAGACCAATATGGTATCCTGTGGTTACAAAATCATAGCTGTCGCAAATTCAGAACTAGAACAACCATCAATAGGTCTTTTCTTTATACGGTTTGGGCATTTGATCTTGGCATCATGTATAGGGCCCTACCAAATTCATGGCGATGAAAAATGCATCACGGGCTGTGAAATCTGGTCTTTTGAGTGCTTTTATCCTGTACTATTCAGTGTTTCTCAAATTGGGGGTCCTGACACAAAAGGGAGTTATGGGGGGGTCACAAGGTTATGGGGGGGGTTTCACAGTATTACCACCCTTATTTTGCTGACTTCAGAGCTGGGCGGTCAGAGTGTGACGGCTGTTGGTCGGGTGCCCAGCTCTGAAGGCAGCGCCCTGCTAGCAGCAGCACAGAAATAAGTGTAGCAGTATCGCAACTCCCCCTACAATAACCTTGCGAGGCCTCTTCCCCCCTCCCCCCCCAAAAAAACCCCTCCTTTTTGGTTCGGGACCCCAGAATTACAACACTGTGAAATTTCAGATTTAAATAGCTGAAATAATTAAATTTACAATTTTTAAAACCTATGACCGGGAGATTGACTAAAACAGACCGTGAATTTGGTAGGGCCCTAGACAAAGGCCCACTCCTCAGGGTGTAGCTTGAAAAGGCTAGGTTTTTGCATAACAGTAGGTAGGGAATTTGCATTCACCCCACCTTTGATATTCTCCGGAAAAACCACTTAACATTTTTTGTTCCAAAAGTCCATTCTTGTTCAATATAGTCCTTTGAACTCCCAAGTCTCATATCTATCTCAGCTTCCCCCTCGAGTATACAATCCTGGATCACAATAAAATATAAACTATTTGTTTAGTACAGTGGACCCCACAACACTTAAACTTTAATTTAGTAAGATCTCCCCAACGGGAAATTGCTATATTTGTCAACGACTGCCGTACACCCTGGTATCAACAGATTAGCACATTTGACTGTTGCATATGCTGTACGTTTAGGAAGTTATTCTGCTTTAGTGCCATTAAGAATTTGTATTAGAATTTGGCTGAAGAAGAGTACAATCCAGAACGGGCACAGGGAGTGGATAACTAGCTACACCAGGGATGGGCAAACTCTTGGGCCTGAGAGCACATCTGGGAATAGAAATTGTATGGCAGGCCATGAATGCTCACAAAATTGGGGTTGGGGTGCGGGAGGGGGTGAGGGCTCTGGTTGGGGGTGTGGGCTCTGGGGTTGGGTCAGAAATGAGGAGTTCAGGATGCAGGAGGGGGCTGGGGCAGGAGAGTGGGGACCAGGTGGGGGGGGTGAGGGCTTTGGAGTGGGGCTGATGATGAGGAGTTTGGGGTGCAGGAGGGTGCTCTGGACTGGGATCGAGGGATTTGGAGGGCGGGAGGGGGATCAGAGCTGGGGCAGGGGTTTGGGGCACTGGGAGAGGCTCAGGGGTGCAGGCTCCGGCTGGCACTTACCTCAAGCAGCTCCCACAAGCAGCAGCATGTTCCTTCTCCGGCTCCTATGTGGAGGCACGGCCAGGCGGCTCTGCACGCTGCACTGTCCACAGGCGCCACCCCTGCAGCTCTCATTTGCCAGGGTTCCCGGCCAATGGGAGCTGCAGGGGCGGTGCTTGGGTCAGGGGCAGCATGCAGAGCGGAGGCCCCTGGCTGCCCCTACGCGTACGTCCCGGGGGCGGGAGGGGGGGAGAGTTGTGCCACTGCTTCTGGGAGCCGCGTGGCGCAGCCCTCGACCCTGCTCCCCGGCTGGAGCGCTGGAGTGTGGCAAGCCCCAGACCCCACTCCCTAGCGGGAGCTTGAGAGCTGGATTAAAATGTCTGGTGGGCCAGATGCAGCCCGCGGACCGTAGTTTGCCCAACCCTGAGCTACACACGTTGATTCTGCCATAGTCAGTGGAGTGAGATGTGAGTCTTGTAAATAATATTATTTAATGTGAATTGTAGTAGCACAAAGATTAGCTCTCAAGGAGTTGGAGTCACTAGTTACAATTACCCACAGAGTATATGCTTGCCAAATAAACTATGACCTTTCACCAATCCCAAATGAATACAAATGGCCTATAAAGGGATTGAAGACTTTCCTTTTTGATCACTGGTCCAAAATCAGTGCTTTTAAACTTCTGCTGGTCCTGAAAGCACTTGTACTTATCTGCCAGAGTGCTACAAGCCTTGACTGGTTGTGAGAAACTGTTCCTTTGAAACCTGAATGCTATATAACCCCATAACTATTAAACCATGTTTGTGTTAATGAACACTTATTTAGTAAAATTTGGAGCATTGAAATGTGCTGAACTAATCTGCATAAATAACATTAAAAATAAACAATGTATAATTTAAATCTTTGTAGTTGCAAAAGAGTGTGTATTAATGAATATTAATACTAGGATGTGTCTATATAATGGCCAATTCACACTGTGTGCCCCAAAAGAGTGGTCTGTACGTTAGGCATTCCATCTATCTTGGTATCACCAAGCAGTAACTGGAAGTGTGCTCTGCTCCTCTAACACAGCAAAGTAGGCTCCAAAGTATGCTTTCCTGATTTACATCATGGAATCTTGTTCTGGACATACTGGAGTGCAAAATAAGCCCTTGGCAGTATTTCTGTTCTTTCGTTCACTGGCTAGTTCAGGAATGATAAGGACAGTGTTTTTAAAAAAAAAAATTAAAAATCCCTCTAGGTCTTATTTATACAGGAATATAGCACATACACAATTATTTAATACACACCTGTGTGTGTGTGTGTGCGCACGCGAGAGAGAGAGAGAGATAGCTGAAAGTCTTTTGTATCTCCCCTGACTTAAGATCAGTCAATGACATTGCAACAGTCAGTGACATAACTAACAGCCAGGCACAGTATTGCCACCCCCAAGACCTCAAAAATTATAAGATGGTCTTAAAAATTGAGTTATTTATTTATTTATTTATTTATTTAAATTGGATTCTTTTTATTTGCCTTCTGATGTTATGTTCATACTTTCAAACTTTTCTCTGCAGCCATGACTAGTACAGCTTTTTAAAAATGAAATCAGAGATTCTTGTGAAACCAGATTCTAGCTGCTGGGGCTCTAAGAAAAACACTGAATATTGTGAGTCTTGAAATGAAATTACAAAAGTAAGCAACTGGAGGAGGATACATTCCTTGCTATGCTCTGTCTGGTTGGGGAGCACACAGCCCTGATCTCAGGGAAAGGAGGAATATATTTTCTATTTTGCTTTCACATATACTGCAAATATAAATAAAAAGCTTAATAGTAAACAGAATAAATATAGCCTTAAAATTCCACATATATCTTAAAGTATGTTCATTACCCTTTAAATGTGAGCATATACAGCAACATTGTCTCTCTTTAAAAACACACTTCCTACTTGTATCTAAATATTTATACCTCTTCTGATATACAGGTTGTCTATTCTTAGCTTGGTTAACATAGCAGTTTGCTACACATCTTTTTAAAAAAAGTGTTGGCCCACATTAATATGGAACTGATTGTAACAGCAATCTGTGTGGTGCAACAGCCCAAAGATGCTGTTCAACCTTGAATGTCTAGATCATTGCTTTGTTCCTCTTTTCTCTTTTAGCAGAAACCTTGATTCTCTTTGGACTCATGTATAGGAATAACTTTTTGTATTTATGATTGGTGGACCGCAAGTAAACAACTTACTGTAAATAGGCTCTTTGCCAGCTGGCATCCAGGATACTTTGAAGCTTGTGACTTGCACTCAGGGTTAGAAAAATGTCTCTTAACTTGTTCATTTGCTTTCAAATGCAAAAAATAAGAACAGCGGCATTCTCTGGGAAAAACTTGCTAGATAGCGTCTCTGGCATAAGTACAAAAATGGGGGGTGAAGATAATCAAATACTAATGTGCAAGAATTTTTTTCTAAAACTGTTTGGAAGCTGCATATGTTTAGTTAGAAGTCTTAAAGGGACAGTGTTGAGGTTGGTAGGCCTAGTAGTTGGCTTACCTTGAGAATTGTCTCTGATTGATAGATTTTGATGTGTTGTGGTGTTTTTTACACCTTTCAGGATTGCAAGGATATAATTCTGCTCTTCCTCAGATAAAAACCATTCTGCTTTTTAGAAAATTATGTTAAAATAGCCTTGACTTACTGAGAGATTCATGATAAACTGGTAATTTGGGCATATGAAACACACATCTTTTATATACTGTAGATCACTTACTGTATATACTCGTTCATAAGCCGAATATTTTTGGTAAAAAAGTGATGCATCAAAGAGTGGGGGTCGGCTTATAAATGGGTCTACACCAAAATTTGATGATTTTAAACTCTATGGAATAAGTGAATTGAATATCTAATACATTGTCATTTTGTTTACCTGGAGCATCTGCAGGCTCCCTGTAGCCACGGTTGGCAGTTCCCAGCCAATGGGAGCTGTGGGAAGTGGTGCCACTTCCCGCAGCTCCCATTGGCTGGATACGGCCAACTGCGGCCACTGGGAGCTAAGGGGCTCCATGCCTGCAGATGCTCCAGGTAAACAAAATGTCCAGGCCCGCTAGCGGCTTGCCCTAACGGGCCAGGAGCCAAAGTTTGCCAACCCCTGAAATATAGGGTCAACTTATGAGAGGGTCATACAGTTTTTGCTATTTTTACCTATCCATCTTGCGGGGTCAGCTTATAAAAGAAAGGGGTAATGAACGAGTATATACGGTAGTTTATTACAATGAGACTCTGGTCTTGCCTGCATTAGAAATGGTATACTGGTATAGGTACACCAGCAAAACTTCCTTGTGGAGATGCAGCTTATACAAGTTCTCCAAACAAAATAAGCTATAAAGGACTTTTTTGCCTATATAACTAGAGCTTTTGCTGGCATAACCGTATAGGCATGTAATTTATTTATTATTTTTAAACCCCTAACAGACATGGCTATGCTCACAAAACTTTTAATAGTATATTAGGCCTCACAGTTGTGCCTCTTGTTTTTGTTCTGAACAACAAGGATCTCTCTCTCTCTCCCCTCCCCATCCCTCCTTCATTCCAAATTCAGTCCCAGATGACTGTGTAAAATAGGCCAGGTTATTTTAGGCTTGCTAGCCTTGATGGTGTCTTTTGAACCTAATATTGCATGTACCTAGGAGTTAAGTCTGTTTGGATGCTGAAACAAAAGTCCTTTTAAGATGAACTGTGTATATATACAGTAATACTTATGTACTGTACTATGCATACATGCTGTTACTTAAATAGAAATCTTGATACAATCTATTTTTGCCCCTTTAGTTTGCTTTCAATAAGCATTATGTGCTAACTGAGGTAAGTAGGAAATTTATGAATGCCTTGGCAATAAAACTGAAACTATGCAAACATTCCTTGGGACTGGCCTACTTATGCCTTCTATAGAAGTCCTGTTTTCCACTTAATTTAACCCCTCTTCATAATCCGGGGAAAGGTTTATTTTAACAGGGTGGTTATCATCCAAACAATACTATTTCACAACAGCATGCATCCCAGGCAACTATTGTGCTTGCTTTGCATTTTTTTATGGTAGTGGAACCAAATAGTATAAACTAGATAGTTACGCAGAAATGACATTTGCTTGGCATTAACCACAGAGGAGATTCAGCATTCTGGAGTCTGGAAAAACAGAACAGCTTTAGCAGCTGGATATGTTTTGTGAGCTGGTCGCAAGATTCTAGAAGGCGGAGGAGGGAATAGAAGAGGTTCCTTCATTTAGAACACCCTCTGTCCCCCAAAATAAATAAAATTACAGGATAAAATGCTTCATATTTTTCAATTGGTGGAGAAGGGGGAAGAAGGGCCTCTCCTCTAAAGTCACTTCGGAAAAGATTTTTCATACTGTAACTCAGTATTAAATTGAGTGTCTGAGGGGAACATTAAAGTAATTTATTAGGCATTTTTGTTTATGAGGAATATTTCTAAATGTTCTGAATGTTGTTTCCATTACATATATTTTCATATTAAAACACTTTAGAGCATATAGCATGCGCTCCCTTCTGTACACTTACCAGTCCTTTTGTTGCAGTTGGATTGCCTTGTCCTTTTTAAGGGTTGAGGGATATGCATATGATTATTATTTTTTTCTTCCCTATAACATTGTGTAAACCTATGTCCACTATTTTAGTGGCCTTAAAAAGGTCCAGCAGTAATACAGATGAGTAAACAATCTTACTTTAAAGGGAATATAGTCATTGAAAACTACTTTTCCTAACATTCATTGTCTCTAGCTTTTTGACAGTATTCTCACATGATTGTCTACTCCAGTAAAAAACCCCTACTGTTCCCCCCAAACATCTTGCTTGATTTTCACATGATTGGTTGGGCATATCAGACCATTCTATTCTACATCTTAAAAAGTTTTCAAACACTAAATTCACTAAGTACAAAACGTAGTGTAAACAAACATACAATATACAGAAATCAGTGTGATAAATTCCCTTTGTTTACTCTCTCTGTGCTCCCAGCCACTAGCTAAATTATTAATCAATTTATATTCCAGTTGTGCTCAGAATTTGAATTACACGTATGGAGATACAGTCCCTACCCCAAAATGCTTGAAGTATATTTGCACACTTAATATTTATCATTTGTATTATCATAACACCTACAAATCCAGGGATGGACCCAGAACCACATTGTGCTAGTTGTGCACAAACACAAAACAAAAATATTCCCTGACCCCCAGAGCATACAATCTACATATAAGATGAGACAACAGATAATACAGACAGGAATACAAGGAAATAATGAGACTGTGTTGGTCAGCATGATAGGCCGTGGTCTCTGCACATCAACAGTATAACTTTTGTCAAGATTTTTGTAGGCATCACGGCAAAGGAGAGTTTTAAGTAGGGATTTGGAGGAGGATAATGAGTTACTTTTGTTGATGTTTATGGGGAGTACTCCAAAATGTCAGGAGCAGCATGAAGGTGCTTGTTTGAAAATTTGACCATTGGGCTATGGAGCCATGGGCTGACTGGAGGTGAGAGGCTTGTTTGTCTTCCTGCACAGGGTCAGTTACGTAGTCAGGACCTAAAATTGTAAATCTTCATCAAGAGGAAGGAAATAAGTATTGTTAACACCAGGTATCTGAAAATATGAGTTTGGTCCCTAAAATCGTGAGATGTTGAAAAATAATAAATGCTGTGTTCTTTGTGTTTGTTTTCTGGTTTTTGAGCCCTTAGAGTTAATAGATTTTCAAGTTTTTATACCTACAGCCAAAGGCTAGAAACTTTTTTTTTTAAATAGTGAAAGCTGAGTGTCTCTCAAAATTTCATGAGTTGGGGCTGTAAGAAAAATGCCTAGTACAGTACTGCAAGAGTTGTTATAAAACCTTGAGACTTGTGATAAAAATGCAAGTTATCAGTACTGGGAAATGCTCACTCAAATAAGTCATCTACAATTAAGATGAAAAACTACAGACCTTTGTCTCTATTTGGCTTTTTCTTTCTGTCCATTGCAAAAGAAAATCAGTTAGGTGGAAATTGCACCCTTCCATTCCAGATTTCTTAGTAAATATAACATTAATCTATGTTAATAGTTTTAATGATCTCAGATGGGAAAACTGTCATTTTAGTATTAACAGTTTAGATGTTGTTGTTTTTCCTTACGCCTTGGCACTTTAGTGGCTGTTGAAACTATATTATGTAGTTCTACTAAATTGCTAGTGCTTTTAACCATACGAGAGGTGTGATCTGGTAAGATGTCAGCACTCCTGAGAGCCACTATCATCCTCAATGCCCATTAAAATCAGTGGGACTTGAGGATCCTCAGCACCTTGCAGGATCAAGTTCTATCTGACTGGTCCCTAAATTAAAAAATAAAATACAAATAAGTGGGAAAACCAAACTGGTCAGAGGATATGTATGGAATATACATCAAAAATGCACTGAAAGATTCCTAGCACACTTAAATATCTGCTTCTGAAGTACACCAACATTTGTTAGCAGCTAAATATAGTGCAGGTTGATTTTGACTAGTGATCCAGTACCCAGCTAAAGAGGCTTTTTATATTAGGATGATATTAATGTAAACTTACACTTTTACAAATGGCTGCTTATCCATACAGATATAAAAACAAAGCCATATAATTTACTTTGAGACTTGAAATATTTGTAGTCAAAGTAATTTGACTTTTAATCTTGAACAAAATGTGTAACTTCTTGGCTATTTCTTTACATTTTCAGTTCTGCTAATCTACTTGCTGGTCACATCGTAACTGTGGAAGTTACTTTGTTTGTAACTTTGGACTCTCAGACTTTGAATCCTAAACATCATAGCAATTTTGCATAGTTCAGGCATCATTGTAGCTTTTAAAAACTAGTTTATTTCTCTCCTCTCTCAGCTAGACTCTGTTGTTGTTGTTGTTGTTATCATGTAACTAATACCTTAAATATATGAAATGCTGCTTTTAACAAGTTAGAAATCAAAAACATTCTGTCTGCTTTCTGTGAAATGGTTCTATAAAGATGAAAGGCTAAATGTGGCTTGTTGGGTGCAAGCAGGGCAAACGTAGCACAGATTTACAAGTAATGCCTAATCGCATAACTAGCATCGCACTGCATGTACAACCATAAATTTGTTTTAAGTTAATCCCTCTTAAAACATGCACTTAACCACAGGCTTTAACAAGAGCTTAGTGGAACAGGGAGTTAAGCCTGGGACCACTGCTCACTTTGTTCCTTGCCTGCAGACTTTCTTCTTTATCAATTTGATATTTTTTTAATGTTTCTCAGATGGATCATATCGTTAGCTGTACAACAGAAACATCATATCTATGCCTTCAAGTCATTACTTCAAAGGCTATATATTGTAGCAAAATTTGACACAAACGAGATAATCATATGTGATTCCTTGTTCTTGAAACTTCTTTGGTAACTGTATGGCATCTGAATCTATCATAGATAGTTTGAATCTTTATGGAAAATGAGTGGCATGCTCCAGTGGATTAGACAGGGCCAGGAACCAGTCTGACACTGACTTCCTCTATAGCTTTGGGCTATATCATTTAACTCTTTTCCCTCAGTTTCCACAGCTGTTTAAAAAGTCTAGCTCACAGAATGTTACGGTTAGTTAATTACTATAAAGTACTGTGAACATGAACAGAGCTATAGAATGGTGAAGTACTTACTATTTATTAACATCCTGTCCTTTAGACCCCAATTATATTCACTATTAACCAAGTATTCTTTATTGACATCAGTGTTGAAAATCCTGAACAGCATTGCAGTCTGTTCTTTGATTGAATGACTCTTGAAATTTCTTGATCTGTTACTCCGAGACAGCTGTCACATTCCTAAAATGAACTCTAGCATCTGTTGAAGTCCATGGGCATTTTGACACTGACTTCAATAAGGCCAGGATTTCACCCTTAATTCTTGTTCTGTTTGGGGAAAGCTGGGGCAAGTCATAGAAGGAAAAGCCTTTTTGCCTAAACTGTCCATGAAAAAGCTTGCAAACAAAAGCTTTTATTCCCTGGCAGCTGTGAAAATGCTTCCATTTCCCAGTCAGCTGCAACCAAAAGTCTCCTCTATACTCCAAAGTTTCATATTTTAAAATATCTGAAAATATTTTCAGTGGAATCAAGTAGCAGCTTCAGACTTTCAGACGATGATGAGTTTTCCATTAGATGCATCATGATTCTTCTATGAACTTCTCTGATTGGTGGCTGATGAGAGACTGAACAGATCCAGAAATATCTAGCATACTATGGGAGATATTTACTCTTCTGCCCACCATCAGTTATCTCTGGTACATTCAGCTATTACAGAAGTACATTGAAGCCATAACACATACTTAATCCTTGTAAGTTTGTTCCTAGATAATGATATTCATTAAATAGTTCTACTAAAATGATCAACATTAAAATACATATGAGTGAATTTTTCATTATTAGATTTGACTTAAGCACATCATTCATGTAAATGGAGGTAGTTCATACTTCACTTCAAGCTATCCGTTCAGGCTGCTTCAGACAATAATGATGACTTATTCGAGTAGTGTCCCTGTGGGTGCCCCGCTTGGGGTGTTCATGCACTACATTCACCTTTGATCAGAGACTCTTGGTAGCAATGCCCATTCTGTCCGTGCAAGTGCCATACATCTCCTCATGCCCTGCTCTGAGGACATATAGTATTGTACTCTTAATTCCTTCTCAGCTGCCTTGGTTTGCATCAGAGTATCTGGTGTGCCTGCTTTGCTGTCGGTTCAGCTTGCTGTTTTTATTTCTAGTTGAGCCTTTTATTACTACTTAGCTTAGAGTAGTTTGACATTTATATTTCATTTTTTAGGGTCCTTATTCCCTCATTTTATCCCCCCCTCCTGCAGGGGTCTCTTTCCTCTGTTGTGGGGATGTGCCAAGATCACTGGGATTCAGTTGTTATCCTGGTCAGCACCAGGTGTCCCTGGTGCATTTGCTGCCTTTGGGGGGGGACATACTCCAGAAGTGTAATTTTTGTGCAGCTCTTAAGAGCAGGACTAGAAATAACTGGGATATTACTTTCAAACTCCACATGATGGATCTCTCCCCTTCATTCTGCTTTGGATCTGGGTCAGGGAACCCTCCCTGCACATCAGCCTTCCAGTGAACATAGTGCCCTGTCTGCTTCGGCATCACAGTCTTCGTGATCTTGGAAAGGGAAGACATCAGAAAGGTAACAGGAAGGTATCGAAGAAGAGGAGTTCTAGTTCTGCTCACAAACAGCTTGGGTCAAAAAGATCTCTGCCTCCAGTGAAATTGATCATTTCTGAACCCTCAGGTACCAGGCATGGTACCATTAAGGTTCTAGACTCCTCCAGTACTAATAGCGCTTCCAAGGCCCCAAGTTCATCTAACAGCCATGGTTCCAAGCAGCCTTTGGTACCTAAATTCTCTTCAGTACTGTCAAAACATGACCGGAGTAGCAAGAAGATACACTTGGCTCCTGGCAAGACAGTACCAATAGACTCTGTACTGCAATCAACGGTACCCCGCCACATGACTCCCTTGGTACTGCAGAAGTCTAAGCAACCTCAAGCTACTTATTCTTTGAGACAGTCAGCATCATCTGTACCAGTGACTTCCACTACAGGAGTCTCATTGAAGCAGACCTCTTTCTTGTCTCTGGCGCCTCATCCAGTACCAGTACCTCAAGAGTTTAGCTACTCTAAGGACCTGTATGTCTGAACCAGTCTCTCCCATGTTAATGGGTACTTACTGGTACCAAAGGTGACATGGTCACTGGAATGGCAGTTCTCTCCAGTACTCCCCAATTCCGCACCAATGTCTGAACTAAGCAGATCTCTTCCCTTTGATGTTGCGGAGGACCTCTCATCTGACTTTAACATTTCAGTGCAAGACTCCCCTGCTTACTAGTACAGGCTCTACCTTCCTGATGCTGACAGGGAAAAGGACTGTTCTCATGACAGACATGTTCATGCTCCGCCTCCTTAGTATGAGCAACAGTAGATGCCACCTCCTGTGCCTTATGGTCCTCCTCAGTAGCCCTTGAGTTGCCTACCAACAGCAGTTTTCATGAGCCTCTAGTATTTCTCATCAAGACAAGCAGCCTCCTACCCTATATGTTCCTCCTCAGCCACTTCAGTTTCAGGAAGAGACCTTTGAAGGACAGGAAGCTACTCCACAAACTAACATCTCCTCATCTTCAACAGATGAGGCTGTTATGCCTCCCCCACTCTTCATGGCCAATGACTGTAAGCATATTCAGGACCTTATGAAACAGGTGCAGACTCACTGCAGATTCCATTAGAAGAGTTCCAAGAGTCTCAGCTCAAACTCCTGGATGTTTTACATATGTCACCTTCTGCACAGAGGGCTTAATTTATGGGCAAAGCCATTCTCTGTCTTGCAAAAACCACGTGGCAGACTCCAGCAACTGCATGATCTACATGTAAGTGTGCTGATAAAAAATTACATACCAGCCAAGGACTCCTAATTTTTATTTTCACATCTTCCACTTAACTGCTTGGTAGTTGATTGTGTAAATAAATGTGGCAGACAGCACCATTCTAAATCAGCTTCATACAACAAGAATCAAAAATGCTTTTATGTTTTTGGCTGTAAGGCTTATTCACCCGAAACCCTACAGTTCAGGATCGTGAACTGTCAGGCTCATAGCCAAGAATCATCCGTTGAAGAGCGTGACCGTACAAGCCTCCCTAGGTGCTGCTGACACTGCGGCTTGTTCCATCTCTGCTGCAGTTGTCATGTGCTGGGCATCATGGCTCCAGCTCTCTGGGCTCCCTAGGAAGGTCCAAAATACGGTTGAGAACCTGCCCTTTGATGAGATAAAACTCTTTGCTGAGATAGCTGATGAATCATTGCACACTTTGAAAGATTCCAGGGCCATCTTGTGATTTCTTGGGATTTGTACACCTGCAAGCAAACTGAGATATAGTAGATTCAGAGATCCTGCTCCAGTTTTCTGGTTCCTAACTAAGCCACCCAGGAACAGACTAAGTTTCAGAGAAAGAGACAACCCACTACATCTGCTTCAACTACCCCACCATCCTCATCATCAAAATGTCAATTTGAGGTACTGGTCAAGGGTCTATCATTGGTTTCAGGTGATTCGTTTTCGGCCCTTGACATTCAGGACACTTTTTCATATTGTGAGTCTCCCATCTCACAAGAGATTTCCTCGGTTTATGATTGGCCAAAATCATTTTCATTATCACATCCTTCCTTTTCTCTGCTCCAAGAGTATTCTCTCTGGTTTTGGCAGTAGACTCTGCCTGTCTTTGTCAACTATTCAAAGGCTGATTTTACAATGAACTTCTTTCGGTCATAAGGACTAGATTGCCCCTGTTTCTCAGGTTAGGTCTCCAGCTCAATGTCAAAAAGTCCACTTTGACACCACTACAAAGGATAAGGGCCTCATTAGTTTCAGTAACTATCAGAACCTAGCTTCTGAGAACAAGTTTATGACTTTAATAAATCTAATTGAAAAGATTCAAATAAGGTCACAGACATCAACTAAAAATTGTCTTCAGCTAGTAGGACACACAGCAGCTTGTACCTTTGTGATGCAACATGTCAGGTGTTATGGCTCTGCTGTTTCTAGAAATGGCTCAGAATGGTTTATACCCTGAACAAAGACAGCATAAACAGATTGGTGTTGATCCCTCAACAAGTGCAAGATTCCCTCAATTGGTGGAAGGACCTTCACAATGTCTGTGCAGGTGTTCCTTTCATGTAACATTCTCCAGTCATCACCATAACAACAGATGCATCCCAGGGGAGAGCATTTAGGGGGACACACCATTCAGGGCCAGTGATCTACACAGGAATCTCATTTACCCATCAACCTCTGGGAGCCGAGGGTGGTCAGGAATGTCTGTCTCCACTTCCTTCCATTAATCATGAACGCATCCATCAAAATCATGACAGACAATGTAGCTTGCATGTTTTATATCAATCACCAGAGGGGTGTGAGGTGAGATTCCCCTTCTCTTTGTGGTATAGCAGCTAGATTATTGAACTGGTGCATAGCCAGTTGCATCCAAATTTTGGCAACTTACCTTCTGGGCATACAAAACACTACAGCTGACTACTTCGACTGGCTCTTCTCCCAGGAGAAGGATTGGGAGTTGGACTTTGGGACTCTCAATTAGGTTTTTCTGATTTGGGGGTTCCCATGATGCCAAAATCACCAACAAAAAATACAAACATTTGTATTTGAGGGGCAGATTGGGCCCCCACACTCTGGGAGATGCTTTCCCTGTTCCATGAACAAAGGGCCTTTTCCGTTTCCTCCAATACCATGATTTTGAAAGTGGGGAAACAAGATCAAGGGAGACAAAGCCAAGGTTATTCTAGTAGACCTGTCTGGGCTATGCTGAAGCTGGTACCCTTATCTGGTTTGCCTTACAGTTTGTACAGTGATCAATTTTCCACCCATTTCCCCACCTTTTTTCTCATGCTACCAGTTATGTTCTCCATCCCAACCTGAGAATTCTTCCTCTCAAGACTTGGTTACTCCGTTGCTTGAGGTAATAGAAAGTCTTCCATAGAGGTATAACAAGTGCTATTAAATACTAGGAAAAGATTTACACGTAATACTTACCTACAGAAATGTAAGAGATCCACCGCTGGTGTATCTAGCAATGCCTTTACTCTGTTCACTCATCCCTCCCTGCTGTCATTGATTATCTGTTGGGATTAAAAGGATCAGGGTTATCTGTGAACTCTGTCAAAGTACAAGCGGCAGCTATAATGACTTTTTGTTCCCTGATTGAGAGATTTTCAGTGTTTGCTCTTCCCAGAACAAGAAGATTCATTAAAGGATTGAGGAACCTTTTTCTGTAGATTAGAGAATCCACCTCTGTATGGGATTTAAATGTAGTACTTAAATCCCTTTATGAAACCCCCCTTCAAACTGATGGCCACCTGTTCCCTTCACCTTTCAATGAAAATGGTCTTCTGGTGGTCACCACCTCTGCTCAAAGAGTCAGGGAAATAGGAGTGTTAATGTTGGACTCTCATTTAACGGTTTTCTTAAAGACAAACCCTCATTATGACTCCACTCTAAATTTTTACCCAAAGTATTGCCTGAATTTCTCATTAACTAAGTTGTGCGTTTTTTTTGTCTGAAACCAAACAGACCAGGGAAGTGCTACCTTCCATATATTAAACATCAGGAGGTATTAGCCTTTTATTTGGACAGAACCAAATCATTCAGAAAGTCTCCAGACCATTAATCTCTGCTGCTGAAAGGTCCAACAGGTCTGCAGTTTCTACCAGAAGACTCTCAAGGTGGATTTATACTTGTATTATTTCCTGTTACGAATCTGCCAATTTACAACCCCGTCCTAGGGTGCTAGCTCATTCTCCGAGGTCTCTGTCTACTTCTATGGCATTACTTAAACACATTCCCATTGTTGAGATCTGCCAAAGGTCTGTGTTTTGAAAATTTGACAAGTGGACAGTGAAGGCTGGCATCATGGGCTAAACAGAAGCCAGGACTGACAACTCAGTAGTATATGACAGATGATAGACAGGGTGGGGCTTGATGGTGAAGAGCCTTGAAAGTGAATACAAGCAGCTTATGTTTGATGCAAGAGAGAAGGTGGGGAGCCACTGGCGGGTTTGAAAGAAAGGATGATGAAATCTTGTATCTGTGACATCCTAATCAATTATACTGGGAACATTTATAACTCCAGCGTTAGTTAATGTAAAACTGCAAAGCAGGTAGAAATGTGTATGGGAAAGATTTCTCCATTCTCAAGGTTTTTGGGGGAGGAAATAGTAACTCGGACCAATAGGATGAAATGAAGGAGAGGAAAAAGTCTAATTACCATGACCACAAAAATATTTCTGACAGTGAGGTCTGTTAGATGGGGAATTATCTCAAAAGAGTGGTGAAAGCCACCCAATCATTCGAAGTGTATAAAACTTGATGGTAATGTATGGAGCAGTTCTGAACTGCCAGGTGTTGATGAGTCTTTTCCTGCTCTATTTTCTATGACTATGTGGAGAGAAACATGTATAGATAAGTAGGGATGGGTGTTAGCATTGGCCTTATTATGCACTTCTGTTAAAGCTCTGAAGGAGGGAATAAACAACATGCTAATGAGTTTCACAGATGGTGCTAAATTGGGAGGAGTTATGAGCACAACGCAGGAAGAGAGAGAATACAAAGGGGCATAGATTAACAATGTGGTCAGGAAATAATATGACATTCAGCATGGGAAAAGTGCAGCCTCCTCCTACAGCTTGAGAAGAAAAAGGTAATTTGAAACATCCAGGAGAAATCTGGAAAGCAGGACCTAGGGGAATGTTAAACAGCATAATAGACGGGATTGCAATGATACGTCAGCAGAGAAAACAATGCCGTTTTGGGCTTCATTCACATACCCTTTTATCGAGCAAGGAGACAATAGTATGTCTCCATATGGCTGAGGATGAGATGTATTAGGCTGGAAAATAGTCTCCCAGTGGAAGAGGGTTAAGCCCCATCATTTGAGATTCTTAAATAGGACATGACACTGGAAAATGTATGGAAGTGCCACAATATTGGTCACAAAAACAAAACAGTGAGTATGTTTTGTAGGCTAAATGTGGAATTTAAGTTAATTGTTGCAGCAAGTGAGTATGATCATGAGGAGGGAGCTAATTTCAAAGAAAAAAGGGTGTTAGGTCATATTTGGGGTGAAATCCTGGCCCTATTGAAGTCAATAAGAGTTTTGCTTTTGACTTCAGTGGGGTGAGGGTTTCACCGTAGGGCCAATTGCCCATCCTTGTCCCATTTATTTGTTTGTTTGTTTGTTTATAAGTGTGATTTTTTTTTTTAATTCAGCTGGAAATTGCCTGATGCTGAACACTTTACTTTAGGTACATATACAGAAGCACATATATATATTATATCAGAAGGACAGAACAGGTCGTGCGGTGGGGGGAGTGGCACTATATGTGAAAGAAAATGTACAATCAAATGAAGTAAAAATCTTAAGCAAATCCGCATGTTCCATAGAATCTCTGTGGATAGAAATTTCATGCTCTAATAAGAATATAACATTAGGGATCTATTATCACCTGACCAGGACAGTGATAGTGATGATGAAATGCTAAGGGAAATTAGAGAGGCTATCAAAATTAAGAACTCAGTAATAGTGGGGGATTTCAATTATCCCCATATTGACTGGGAACATTTCACTTCAGGACGAAATGCAGAGATAAAATTTCTCGATACTTCAATTGACTGCTTCATGGAGCAGCTGGTACGGGAACCCACAAGGGGAGAGGCAACTCTAGATTTAGTCCTGAGTGGAGCGCAGGAGCTGGTCCAAGAGGTAACTATAGCAGGACTGCTTGGAAATAGTGACCATAATACAATAGCATTCAACATCCCTGTGGTGGGAAGAACATCTCAACAGCCCAACACTGTGGCATTTAATTTCAAAAGGGGGAACTATGCAAAAATGAGGGGTTAGTTAAACAGAAGTTAAAAGGTACAGTGACTAAAGTGAAATCCCTGCAAGCTACATGGGCGCTTTTTAAAGCCACCATAATAGAAGCCCAACTTCAATGTATACCCCAAATTACGAAACACAGTAAAAGAACTAAAAAAGAGCCACCGTGGCTTAACCACCGTGTAAAAGAAGCAGTGAGAGATAAAAAGATTTCCTTTAAAAAGTGGAAGTCAAATCCTAGTGAGGCAAATAGAAAGGAGCATAAACACTGCCAAATTAAGTGCAAGAATGTAATAAGAAAAGACAAAGAGGAGTTTGAAGAACGGCTAGCCAAAAACTCCAAAGGTTTTAACAAAATGTTTTTTAAGTACATCAGAAGCAGGAAGCCTGCTAAACAACCAGTGGGGCCTCTTGTTGATCAAGATACAAAAGGAGCGCTTAAAGACGATAAAGTCATTGCGGAGAAACTAAATGGATTCTTTCCTTCAGTCTTCATGGCTGAGGATGTTAGGGAGATTCCCAAACCTGAGCTGGCTTTTGTAGGTGACAAATCTGAGGAACTGTCACGGATTGAAGTGTCACGAGAGGAGGTTTTGGAATTAATTGATAAACTTAACATTAACAAGTCACCGGCACCAGATGGCATTCACCCAAGAGTTCTGAAAGAACTTAAATGTGAAGTTGTGGAACTGTTAACTAAGGTTTGTAACCTGTCCTTTAAATCAACTTCTATACCCAGTGACTGGAAGTTAGCTAATGTAACGCCAATATTTAAAAAGGGCTCTAGAGGTGATCCAGGCAATTACAGACCGGTAAGTCTAACGTCTGTACCAGGCAAATTAGTCGAAACAATAATTAAGAATAAAATTGCCCGACACATAGAAAAACATAAACTGTTCAGCAATAGGTTTCAGAGTAATTAGTCTGTATCCGCAAAAAGAACAGGAGTACTTGTGGCACCTTAGAGACTAACCCATTTATTAGAGCATAAGCTTTCATGGGCTACAGCCCACTTCTTCGGATGCATATGCAGCCCACGAAAGCTTATGCTCTAATAAATTTGTTGAGCAATAGTCAACATGATTTCTGTAAAGGGAAATCGTGTCTTACTAATCTATTAGAATTCTTTGAAGGGGTCAACAAACATGTGGACAAGGGGGATCCAGTGGACATAGTGTACTTAGATTTCCAGAAAGCCTTTGACAAGGTCCCTCACCAAAGGCTCTTATGTAAATTAAGCTGCCATGGGATAAAAGGGAAGGTCCTTTCATGGATTGAGAACTGGTTAAAAGACAGGGAACAAAGGATAGGAATTAATGGTAAATTCTCAGAATGGAGAGGGGTAACTAGTGATGTTCCCCAAGGGTCAGTCCTCGGACCGATCCTATTCAACTTATTCATAAATGATCTGGAGAAAGGGGTAAACAGTGAGATGGCAAAGTTTGCAGATGATACTAAACTGCTAAAGATAGTTAAGACCAAAGCAGACCGTGAAGAACTTCAAAAAGATCTCACAAAACTAAGTGACTGGGCAACAAAATGGCAAATGAAATTTAATGTGGATAAATGTAAAGTAATGCACATTGGAAAAAATAACCCCAACTATACATACAATATGATGGGGGCTAATTTAGCTACAAGAAGTCAGGAAAAAGATCTTGGAGTCTTTGTGGATAGTTCTCTGAAAACGTCCACGCAGTGTGCAGAGGCGGTCAAAAAAGCAAACAGGATGTTAGGAATCATTAAAGGGATAGAGAATAAGACTGAGAATATATTATTGCCCTTATATAAATTGATGGTATGCCCTCATCTCGAATATTGCATACAGATGTGGTCTCCTCATCTCAAAAAAGATATACTGGCACTAGAAAAGGTTCAGAAAAGGGCAACTAAAATGATTAAGGGTTTGGAATGGGTCCCATATGAGGAGAGATTAAAGAGGCTAGGACTCTTCAGCTTGGAAAAGAGGAGACTAAGGGGGGATATGATAGAGGTATATAAAATCATGAGTGATGTGGAGAAAGTGGATAAGGAAAAGTTATTTACTTATTCCCATAATACAAGAACTAGGGGTCATCAAATGAAATTAATAGGCAGCAGGTTTAAAACAAATAAAAGGAAGTTCTTCACACAACCTGTGGAACTCCTTGCCCGAGGAGGTTGTGAAGGCTAGGAGTATATCAGGGTTTAAAAGAGAACTAGATAAATTCATGGAGGTTAAGTCCATTAATGGCTATTAGCCAGGATGGGTAAGGAATGGTGCCCCTAGCTTCTGTCTGTCAGAGGGTGGAGATGGATGGCAGGAGAGAGATCACTTGATCATTGCCTGTTAGGTTCATTCCCTCTGGGGCACCTGGCATTGGCCACTGTCGGTAGACAGGATACTGGGCTAGATGGACCTTTGGTCTGACCTGGTACGGCCTTTCTTATATTCTTATAAATCTGAAGAACAGAAGTTACACACTTAAAAGTAGGAAAACATATTATTTTAGATATTAAAATATACAGTTGATATGTCATTTAGTTATCATTGCTTTTGTGTGAAGTTAATCCCTTTGCAGCAGCAGTTGCCGTCGCATTCCTTCCAGGCACATATTTCCAATTTCTCTTTTAAAAGTATGGATTTCAAAGGAGTATTTTTATTGCAGAACTCTGAAAAAATTATAGTTGAAAATGAATGCCCACTGATCAGGAGGGTTTATTGGAAGAAGAGTAGAATGCCTGTTTCTGCCTAAAAGCACACACTTGGTGACCTGCTCTTTTAACCAGCGTATAAAATGGGGAACCAGTGCAAAGTCAGTGTCGTGACATTCAGTCTTCCATGTAATTGGTCCTAGCTGTCTGAGGGATCACCTCTGCATCCATAATAATGTGGTCCCATTGGAAGAATGAAACTGTGAACCAACTTGGAGAAGCTTGTGATACAGGAAACAACTTGTACAGGAGTTGGACCTAAATTGTGGAACTCGCTCTTGAGAGATAAGAATGATCACTGGCCTCAGAAATCCAAAACTCATTTTCTTTGAACTAGCCTTTTCTCTGTTTATATATAATACACACGCACACGTACGTCCTAAACTAATCAAGCTGTTTCTCCTACAGGCTGGAAAGGAAGAAAGAAAAAGTGTTATTTCTATGTTAAGTATTTGTGAGGCGCACAGATGGAGGCCATACATCTAGAAAGTGTGATGTTTATTGATAGTATCTGAGGAAACAAAGGACCTTTTTTCTTACAGAAAAGATAAATTGTCATTTGAGTTTCTGCTTGCAGGCTGTCTTGAAAATTATCTCCTATAGGTGGACTTCTGTTTTTGTGCAAAACAATAGCTATGAAAATTTATACTACTGTAGTTGTGGCTTTTACTATTTTTTCTCACATAGCAATCATCTGGATTTAAAGTGAAGCATAGAAATTGGTCTTTAAGAATCGTGGGAATGTGATCTGAGAATTTTGGGCGTGTTTTCTATTAGTTAGTATTAACATAGGTTGAACCATATGGAGACAATCCAAAAATCTAGCCAGGTATTTAAAAATAAATTAAAAAATTAATTTTTGTAACTTATAAACATGCACCCATTGTCCAAGTCTCAAAGTGCATTTTACACAATAAAATTGCTTTTTAAAAAAAATAAACCAACACAACAGTTGCTGGTAAATGTCATATTTAATAGTGGTGTGGTTTTTTGTTTTTGTTTTTGTTTTTTTTTCTTTCCTCACACCATCCAGTGAGTGCTCTAAATTGTCTCTTACTGCTACTTCCCAGGAGAATTGGAGACGCGTACAAACTTGATGTGTTTTTTTTTTTTTTAGCTTGGCTGTAGTACAGAGAATTATTTATGTAGTGCCATAAATGTATACAGCACTTTATAAAAATGAGAATAGGAAAACTGAAGTTCCTAAAGTTAGTGTGTGTTCAGAATGGGCTACCACAGCAATGCAAAAAGTTCTATGATCTGGTAACCAAGAAATACAACAATCAAACCATAATGTCTACAGAACAATAAATATATAGCCGTTAATGGAATCAAGGTAAGCACTTAAACTGAGAAATATATCTCATATAAGTAGGTTTGGAAAATCAATTGATTTAAAAGTTAGATTTTTACAGAAATACAAACTGGGAACTGTTTGTGATATGAGCAGTAATATTCTGCAGAGCATATTGGGAATAGTGGTTGACTATGAACTAAACCTTTAAATTAAATTAAAATGTATGCAAAATAGCAATGTATGCAAATGTTAAAAATTAAAAAAGCCACATTCTATTGAATGCAAAGCCAGAGTTTAGAATTATGCTACTTGTTTTAAGTAGAATCGCTTCAGCAAATGCAATGTTTTGATCATGCCAGGAAGTACAGAATGGTGGCTGTGGTGGAACTGAAAAAGGGAAAAATTAATGTGATCCATGTAGAAATCAGTGTAATATCTTCTGTCGTGATGCATTGTCAATATTTTAAATGCTAATTTGTGGCTTTTTAAAAAAAAAAAAATTAACCGTGTGCCTTTTACAGGATCTATTCAAAAACCTACAAAGACTTAAAGAACCAAATGTCCTTAAGGAAGATTAAGCTACAGCGAACTAAGACCACTTTATTTCTGAATGAGAACATCCACAGGTTTTAATGTGCTTTAACTTCTGAGCATTAATTTACCCCTTTAGTTAATTTGTCTTAACTTTCCTAAGTGTCATCATGTAGGCAGTCCCTGAATATGTCAGGACACTATTGTGCTGTGACCAGTACTGTATTTTTCGTAGTGTAGATGGGATTTGAATTTGATAGTAGACCTTTTATTAGTTGGTGAGAGAGCCTGTTTGACCACCGTGGAACACACAGATGTTTACACAAATACTCTCGCTAAACAACTACCTAGTGTGTTTGTTGGCCTGCTCAATCTAGCCCAATATCCTGTCATCCAACAGTGGCCAAAGCCAGATGTTTCAAAGGGAAACAACAGAACAGTTATCAAGTGCTCCCTCTCCTATCGTCCAGTCCCAGCATTTGGCTACCAAAGGCTTAGGGACACCCAGCACATGGGGTTCAATCCCTGACCATCTTGGCTAATAGCTATTGATGGACCTATTCTCCATGAATTTAACTAATTCTTTTTTTAACTCAGGTATAGTTTTAGCCTTCACAACGTCACCTGGCTATGAGTTCCACAGGTTGACTGTGCGTTGTGTGAAGAAGCACTTCCTTTTATTTGTTTTAAACCTGCTACCCAGGAGTCTAGTGGTTTCAATAGAATTTCAATATGAAGCATATAATAATTTTGAGAATTTGTTAAAGGCAAGACTCCCACAAAGGTCCACATTTTTCTTTCAATACACAGTTAATTTTGTTTTTTGTTTATAAATTTTAGACTTTTTTAACTGTTTTTAAAGTGCAGTCAGTAGTTTTTGCACCTTATTATAAAGATGCTAGTATTTATATAATTAGAACTTGCAAAAGTGCATTTCAAAAAGGAAACTACGGTATATAAAATGAGAATTTTGTGTGAAAGGTCACAGATACAAAGCTAATTTTAACCTTGGCAGTTTCCTATACTTTGGGCAAGTGGTCTCCGGAAAAACACTTGTCCACAGCCCACGAGTAGATGACAGTTGTGGTGAATCATGATGGTAGTCTAATCATTTATGTGTTTGTCAAATGGAATAAAAGCAGATGAATAATTTAATAAACATAGATGTAATAATGGAAATTTTACCATTAACAGTATAGCAGGTATAATTATAGCATTTCAGTGGGAGACTTGAATTTGACCTACAAGTGCATAGAATACACAAACTGTGGGCATACTGTAAGTTTGTGCTAACATAGTTTTTCTTCAGAATATTATATCAGCTTGTATATATTTTATTGCAATTAACTACCAATCTATTACATATTTTTCTTCCTAGTTTTTTTTTCTTTTTTTTAATTCCCTGTTCAACTTTAGTGTCAACACAGGTGGCAGGACACTTGCAAAAATTAAATTGGGTAATTAAAGCAAGAGGTCTCATAAAGCTTTTTATTTTCTTATTTAGAGAAATACCTTTCTGGTGTGCTGGCTGAAGTATACATTCACAAATAATTGATATAAAATACCTTATGAATGTACACCATTTAAAAAAAAAAAACGGGGACTCTCTTTTTAAATGTAACCTACAGTAGATTTCACTGCAGGGAAGCCTGGTCTTTGCCTCAGGGAGCCTAGCAGCATATAAGACAAGCAATTCAGTTCACCCATTGATCCTTGAATTTGGTCTCCCACCCTCTCTTCAGTAATTAACATTGTCCTTTGAGGTGGTGTAAAGAAGTGTATTTTTATCACCTATTTTTGGAACTTTAAAACTGCTTTATTTTTTTTAATGAACTTACTGCTCATGATCTAGACTGGCTACATTCAGGTATGTGGGCTGGCAGTGTACAGATTTTTCCTGGGCTGTTTTGCCAGTGCTCTTCAATCTTGACCTCTAATGCTTGTCAGAGTGTTTTTCGGTCATCCACAACACAGAACTAAAATAATGAGAAGACTTTACTTGTTTCCCCGCAGAACTTAAAATGTTGTAAATCTTGCGGGTTTTTCAGTTTTTTAAACCAATTCCCTCCCTTCCAAATGTGTAAGACATTTGAAATCTCCAGATATCCTTTCTACCTATACTGTAGCACGTTCCCTTCTTATCTTTACAGTTATGAGCTGTATATATTGCTCGTACAGAAGTTTTCCATAAGCAGGGGCTCCCTTTGTTATCATCTATTTTAACTATCAAGCCCTATCTAAAGACCAATGGATGCAACATTAAATTTTAAATTAAAATTTACTTTTGTGGAGGTCAGAACCTACTGATGATAGACCTGTTGTCTGAAATTGGGATGGGGGGGGAGTTTCAGTTTCGGACAAGTGGACATGGTGAAAATCAATACATAGAGCATTAATCTCAGTTGTACATCTTTGTTGTTAGACCCAAATCTGTATCATAAACTGACTTGATCACACCTTTCTGACTGTCATAAAAGGGACTGGCACTGAGAAGCCGGGGTTACAATAAAAAGCTTGTGTTAGTTAAAGAAATAATAGCCCATTTGATTAATGGACTTCAATTGTCTCTAGTTCGTGTCTTTGTTGCACATTTTAGAAGGCATTGGGTAAGCTGAGTTATGACAAGGCACTAACAATAAGTGCTTTAGTAACCTAGTACAGCATTCCTTAATGAGGGAAGTTGCATCACCAGTTTGATTCACTGCTTACTCAGACCTGGCAGTGAAAGAAAGAAGTCAGACTTTCTCCCCTTACCTTCCATCAAATCGGAGCATAATTTTTGATGACACAAAAGATACTGAATGAATGTTGACATTTTATTTTAATATTTAACAGGCATCAGATAACATTGAAGAACTATGTTCCAACAGTGAATGTGATCGCTTTTAGCTGTACCAGCTCAAAAGTAGATGAAGCTTTAGAGGGGAATATTTTCTGCATGTGAATCTCATTTCAAAAAGATTCTGACTGTTTTGTTTACTGGGTTTTTTCATGCCTCTGGAGTCATGTTCAAATTTTGAAAAACAATAACTAGTCCAATGTAACATGGTGTCAGTTGAACATCATATGACTCAATGGCCAACCTAGTTATCCTGGATTTATAACAGGTGGATTGAGGCCAAAATCTAAAATTATGACACATTCCTTATCTTCTGACTGCACAGCTCCCTGGAAGTGGAACCTAGAATGGTATTGTAGGTTAAGGTTCCATAATAAACTGGTTTGCATGTAAATTTAATATGATTGTAGCAGTGCCCAAAGACCTCAGTCAAGAGAAGTCTGTACTAGGTTTTGCGTAGACCAGCAAGAAGATGTGGTTTCTGCCCAGAAGAGCTTACAGTCTACTAGACTCAAATCCTATTTTTTGTATTGGTTCCAGTTTTAAACAGAATAGTAAACTACCCTTTAAGTAGTATTCCCTGCCTCTTTTTAAAATATTCCTTTAAAAAAACCAGGAATTGCAACATGTTTTCTGATCCCTTATTATTGATTTTTGCTTTTATGGGTCTTTTTAGCAAAGGAAGAAGTGACTATACACAGTGCTGTCAAAGGCACAAAATAAACATACTGAAAAAATAGCATACATATATTACTAACTTCAGTTAGTATTGCAAGGGTATTGCTTGTAAATATGTATGTATGTTTGTTTCTGAAATCAACAGGAATGAGATTTCAAAGTTGACAGTGTCCCTTTTCAGAGAGTCTCCTTATAAAACTTCAGTGAAATGAGCCATAAAGAAAAACTTAATCATCCATATAGACTCAGCCTCCTTTCAGCTAAAATGATCTTGCTTTACATACTTCTGTTTCCATAGAAGAACACTTCACCTGCCAGTTGTAAATTACAAGACTTCTTTAAACCAATGCATTAGACCAGGGATTGGCAACCTTTGGCCCGCGGCTCGCCAGGGTAAGCCCCCTGATGGGCTGGGCCAGTTTGTTGACCTGCCGCATCTGAAGGTTCAGCCGATCGCACTCCCACTGGCCGCGGTTCGCCGCTCCAGGCCAATGGGGGCTGCGGGAAGCAGTGCGGGCTCAGGGATGTGCTGGCCGCCTCTTTCCGCAGCCCCCATTGGCCTGGAGCAGCGAACTGTGGCCGCTGGGAACTGCGATCGGCCGAACCTGCAGACGTGGCAGGTAAACAAACTAGCCCGGCCAGCCAGGGGGCTTACCCTGGGGGGGCTGTGTGCCAAAGTTTGCTGATCTCTGCATTAGACCCTCATTTTCTGTATTTAACATTACAACTGAACTCTACAGGTCATTGCTCTAGAGTCTAGGCCTTCCTTTAGCTGCTGTGGCTACAGCACAATCACCTACTCAACAAATTCTGCCCAGACAGTGGATCTGGGAATCTGAGGCCAATGTTGACAGCACAGAAACAAATTTGAAGCATAAATACATTCTGAAATCTGGTTTTCAAATCTATGGTAGCTAATCCTGTATTCTGTTGAAATGTCCACATCATATCCTATGTGCTTGGCGAGTATTGCAAGTTAATATCCATCCCTATTAGGGTTACCTGTTACAAATATGCAAAGAGGAAACCCAGAGACTTTGGAGGGGTTACTTTCTAAGTTACTTTCTAATTATGTGTATGTTCATCAGTCTACAAATGGCTACCTTAGATCTTGTTAAACGTAGCCTACATACTGCTTAGCGGTAGACTAAAATGCATTCCATGTTGATTCAGTAAGCTACTCATGTTAGCCAATCTAGAATAAGCCTAGGAAGGGATCATTAGCCAGACCTTCTGGAGAAGACTTGCCTCAACACACCGCCTGTTGCTATGAAGGAAGGTAATAAGTTTAAAAGGGCCCTTCACAAAAGCGTACAGGTACTCTTATGGACCTTTGTTGTTTAGATCCACTTAATGTGTTCCTGTCATGGTTATCATCTGAGCAGAAATTCTAGACAGTGGTTCTTCATTAAGGAACCAAGGGGAGAAGGGGACAAGTTTTAAAAGCTTCCTTTTGAAATACTCTAATTTATTTTAATTTCTACTAGTTAGAATTTAGACCCTGAGTCTGCTGCTGAAGTCATTGGGGTCTCTCTCAGGCACAGGTGTCTGCTTTAACGGAGCCCACGTTGCAACTCTCACAATTTAATCACAAGTCGTTGTGATATTTGGTGTTTTTCTTTAAGCCCTTGCTGCTGGAATCAAGCGGTTGCATCTGAGCTTGCTTTTTTTTTAAGTAAGTTTCTATCCCTCCTGGTTGCTGAGAAAATCGTTGAAAATTATGACCTGAATGCATCATAAAGGCATGTAAACCGGAAGGCAAATAAAAAGAATTCAACTTAATTTAAAAAAAAAAAAAAAAAAAATCTCATGACTTTTTTGGGGGTGGGGGAGGCTGTTATGATTTTTTTGAACACCTGAGGTTGGTAATACTGCAGATCTGATTGCAGGATCAGGGCCTTACTATACATATGTCCTATGCTTGCTGGGTTCTTCATCAAACCATTGGCCAAGTGCATGAATAAACATGTATCATCCTGTAATGAAGTTTGACAGGTTTATATAGTTCTCTAGGGAGAAGCAGAAATGGTGCCAATGCTTACAGCCACAAAACTCAGTTTTACTTTTAAACTAAGCCAAAATTTAACTCGAGTCTGTAGGGGTAAAAAGTCTACATATGGTGCAACTAACCCATGCTCTCAGTTATGAGATTGCTGCTGTTGGTAGGTACTCTTCAACCTGTAGAGGTAAGGTTTAATTAACCCAAATAGTAGGATGGATAGATTTAAATATGCAACTTATAAATCGAAGGTCAGTAGCAAATAAAAATAAATATGTGTTCCTTTATTGCGAACGTATTCTTTTCAAACTGCAGTAACTTTCCTTCCGAACAAATGCCTATGATTTAGAGTACCAGGAATCTCTTACTCTTTTTTTTAAAAGTCAGTTCTGCTTAAGGATGTGTGCCTTAACTATAGATTTCAGTAATAGATCAACTGTGAAAATTCTTTCTAAAAAGAAGAGACTTGTACATCTGTGACCCATAGCTAAGACAGCTTTATGGCATTTGTGACGGTTATTTTAATCTTCATATTGCTTGTGTTCATTTGCAGGGGTCGTTATAATCATTTCATAGAATGAATGGGCTTGGCACTTATCTAAAATTAAAACACATTACTACATTCTTGGAATGTGAAGTAGGGTTCTCTAAGAGTTTAAAAAAAAAATCTGTGCTTTAGGGGAAAAAATTATGTGGATGGCTTCAAAGAAAGCAGTTTGCAGCAGTTTAAGTTCTGATCCCGGCAATTGGAGGTTAATACCCAAAGGGAACAGCACAGCCAAATTAGAATTGAAGAAAATGAATTTAAGGAAGAAATGTATGTGTATGTCTTATATTTATTGTTGCTCAGAAAATACAAAGGGTTTTTTAAGAGTGAGTTAATTGAGAGAGAGCAGGAAATCCACATTCTGATTAAATGAGGATACAAAATGGCTAAAGGAATTGTTTCTATTTTTGGGAAGTATGATTTGTAGTCTCTAAACTTTTTTAATTCCCATCATTCATATATTTTTGATCATATGTAAATCTCCACATTTCGGTCAACTTTGATAACAATTAAAAAAAGTTGAATCTGGCTTATGCAGGATGGCATTGGGCTGTAGGGCAGAGAGGCAGTTCTGTGGGCAAGCAGTGCAGTAAGAAATTCTGCTCTTCACATGCCCAATGACAGACTGATTTTCTTCTTGTGTTTCTCTGTGTGAGTTTTCTGCATATGTTTGGTTTTCGGCCTCTTCCCCCCACCCCCACCCTTTTGGTGCTAAATTGGTAACAGATTGCATGGCTTTATTGTACTGTTTTTGTTTGAATTCAAGACACAGGGCCAAGCCTACTTTCTTTACTCATGCAAATCAGTATGTTGGAGCCAGTGGGGTTATTCATATTAAGAAAGCAAGCGGAATTTGGCAAGTTTGTAATTTCTACCAAGTTTAAAGAGGTCTATCTATGTGTACAGTATCAGAGGGGTAGCCGTGTTAGTCTGGATCTGTAAAAAGCAACGAAGAGTCCTGTGGCACCTTATAGACTAACAGACGTATTGGAGCATAAGCTTTTGTGGGTGAATACCCACTTCGTCAGACGCATGTAATGGAAATTTCCAGAGGTAGGTATAAATATGCAGTACGGTAACTTTTTTACATTTATCACACTTCACGTTAAATATTTTAATAATAAACAAGGAATGAATTGTTCTTACGGATAGGAATTTCTACGACATTACCTTTATCCTCCTTCCTCCTGTTGTTACAGTTGTTGTGTTCCAGTGTTTACCCCACACATGCAGTGAGAGAGTTAATAGGGGCCTGAGAGGCCAGTTTAGTTTTGGTGCACCTGGAGGGTAGGCCAGACCAATTAGAGATAAAGCCCAGCTAGTGGGGTAGCTGGGATTTTTTTTTTTTTTTCCGTAGAGCACTGGGGGAGAGAAGCTGGAGTGGAGAGTTCCTTCTCTATGGGAAGCAGCGTGAAAGAAGGCTGAGAAGGAGAGGAGAGCAGATAGACTTCTCCATAGGTCACTGGAAGCCCAACTGGAGACAGAGGCTGTGAGGAGCTGTAGCCTTCCTGAAGCCCTTGGTAGAGACAGAGACAAAGAAACCTGTGGTTAGACAGGAGGACAGTCTAGAGCAGTGAAGGCATGCCTGTGACAAGGTGGCTGCCCTCTGAGCCCAGCCAGGCTAAAGGTTTGGTTTTTATATACGTTTCTGCTGGACTTTGGTTAAAGACTCCGTGGCCCCAGAGGGGGCAGGACTTTGCAAAGTGGTATGGCTGGGGGCCCAGGACCCTCTTACAGTCAGAGTTGGCTAAAGGACAATGGGGGAAATTGAGGCAAAAGTGCTGCAATGCCACATCCAGCCAGGAGGCAGCATGTTGGGGTGGCAACTTTTGCTATACTTGTAATTTAGATTGTAAGCACTTTGGGGCAGGAACTATGTCTTTCTAAATGTTTATATGAAAAATCAACCCCGATCCTGCTTGAGTGACAACTCAATGCAAATAATAATAGTAATTAATTAATTAATTAATGCAAACGTTTAGATTCTCAAAGAACTTTCTTATTCACAATGAGGTCCACAGATCCAGGACACTGGGTATGCTGCAGTATGCAGCCTTGGAGGCAGACCAAACCTGTTAATCCGAGACCGAGGAGTTGTGGCTCCACTTCTGAGAAACCACCAGAGTTTTCATCTGCAGGGGGCGGGGAAGCCTTTAGAAGCCCGCCCATTCCCTCAGAAACTCAGTAGGTGCAGGCAGGACCTTACTCCCTGCTGCAGAGCAAATTTAAAGAAGGGGCAGGGGGAGAAAGCCAGGAGATTTTAAGCCTGTCAGGGTCTGCCTTTATCAGCAGAGAGGATTCCCTTTCTTCTCAGATGCTGGGACTCTCTGTGCACCCTGCTCACCCTTACAGCGGTAGCATGGCAAAACGGCTTAGAGGAGAAACCAGATGTGTCTCTTGCATTTCCACTCTTGATTAAGTGCCTGTGTGGAGATCTATGCCTGTTGAGAGATGCTTGGGTCTCCATAGAAATGCTCAGGCAGAGGCAGAAAGAGAGCTCATAGGAAGTAATGGCAGCACTTTGGCAGCAAAATCCCCAAGCAAGCGCTGGCTCTCCTCCCCCGCCCCACTAGGGGATGTAACTTAAAGTGCAGTATCAAAGGGCCAGGGAAACTTCCTACCAACCACTGGAGCCCGGGCACAAAACCACATTTGTTGACCATAGCAGCTGCTTAGCCTCTCCCCTGCAGTTCTGTGATAGTAGGAAGCCGGAGGCAGGCCAGGGCCTATCCTAGGGTTACCATATCTCAAAAATAAAAAGAGGACCCTCCACGGGCCCTGGCCCCGCCCATTTCCCCACCCCTAGCCCCGCCCCAACCACACCCCTTCCCCACCCTAACTCTGCCCCCTCCTCCCTTCCACTCCCAGCCAGGGGGAAAGGGCTGCCCCAGTGCTACCGGCTTCAGGGTTTGCGGGCAGCCCCCAGACCCTGCGCCCCCAGCCGGCGCTTCCCCAGCACAGCTGGAGCCCGGGAGGGGAAGCGCCCAGCCAGGGGCGCAGGGTCTGGAGGCTGCCCAGCAAACCGTGAAGCCGGTAGCGCTCGGGCTTTGGGCAGCCCCTATGCCTCCGGACCCTGCGCCCCCAGCCGGGCACTTCCCCTCCCGGGTTCCGGCGGCGCAGGGTCCGGAGGCACGGGGGCTGCCCGAAGCCAGTAGCGCTCGGGCAGCCCGGCTCTTAAACAGAGCCGAAGAGGAGCAGAGCCTCCCGGCGCGGTGGCTTTGTGTAACTGACACTGTGTCAGTTACACAGAGCGGAAGAGGAGCAGAGCTGCTGCGGCTGGAGGCTCTGCTCCTCTTGGGCTCTGTGTAACTGACACCGTGTCAGTTACACAGAAGCGAAGAGGAGCAGAGCCGCGGCTGGAGGCTCTGCTCCTCTTCGGCTCTGTTTAAGAGCTGGGCTGCCCGAGCGCTACCGGCTTCCGGCAGCCCC